>NW_026921718.1:0-10177 GCF_032062105.1 Saccostrea cuccullata | reverse complement strand
TTTGTTTTATTGATTGGCTATTGCTCATCCCCCTTCCCCCTTTTCAAAGTTAGATACTTTGATAATGAAACTATCTTTGATTTAATTGTTAATTTCAGAAGCATGCACTCTGAATTTCACAGATTTCCTATATCTTGGATTGCAGTGTGGGTCATTTGGGATTTAATAATTTAGCCAGCTGCAGCAAGGTCAAAAGTCTATGTTATCTGTAAAACTTGAGGTCAATTTATATAACCCCGGTCTTATCAGCTTTCATTATGTAGAAATAATTTAAGAAGATTTTCTTCAACTCTTTGAAATTACATTCACCAACACTGGAACACTGAGTTTCTAAGAATAAGAATTTCATTGGTGTACATGTGTTGTAAAACTGAACCTCTCTAATGAAACTGAACAGTGCATTTTTTCTCCGCTTTAACCTATTAAATAAATAAATAATAACAAAATTACGGTTATATGCATAAAATGATGGAAGTATCAACTAGTGAAACTGTTACTCGTATTTTTAGTAATACAATTTTTCTTTTGTCAGGGACCGGACACTGAGAACACAAGACATGATCTGCTGATCGACCATACATATAACATGTATAACTAATATACAATTTTTTAAGATCTGAATTATAGATACTTATTTATAATTAAATAATACATATACTTAATTTATTGTTAAAGTATTTAACTAATCCTTAACAATAGGTATATGTAGGAATATAAACAAAATGCCACCTTTGGATTTCTTTTTAAGAATAAAATATATTTTTCAGTGGGATAGTGATGAATGACAACTAAAAGAAACTTCATATTCACTCTATTTTTGACTGCATTCCATTTTGATTAATATTAAAAATCTGTTAAAACAATTAATGCAATACATAAAATGTGAGTTTGTATTTAATTATTTATGTTTTTTTTTTTTTTTTTTTTTTTTTTTTTTTTTTTTTTTTTTTTGTTTTTTGTTTTTGTTTTTGTTTTGTTTTAGAAATGATTAATATATAAAATGACAAAAAAACCCTTTGAGATAAAGGTTTTGTTTTAATATGTTTCTTTAAATTGTACATGTGTACTTAAGCTTTGATCATAATCCTTGCAGTTGACAACACAACAAAATATGCCTAGAATTTTTATAAAAATAGAAAAAAAAAATTTCCCGGTAAATTGTTTCAAAAAAATGTTTAAATCTTTTATAATTAGTTTTTTTTAAATTTTATCCTTATCATTCTAACCGCAGCATATAGTTTAAAAGGATTACATTATTCATGTTATTGAGGATAATAATTTATTGAATTTGTGTCTTTTTTTCCATAATATTTCAAGATAACCAATTTATAGTAAAATTTTTAACATGTTTTTATAGCAGGGTACGTATGATATTAGACAAGGTCACTATAATTCTTGCAAAGAAAACTAGATGCTGTCATGAGACAGTAATACCCGCACTGAGGTGTTTGCCTCTAAATACACAATCCTACGGGCGGCTTACCAAGGAAAAAGTAAAAAAAATCCTATATAATTCAGGCACGTAGCATCGTTTTTGAAAGTGGGGGGGGGGGCCAACCTGAGAAAATTTTTTTTTTACTTACCTAAAAAAATTAAGGAAAAAAAAATGAAATGGGGGGGGGGGGTAGTGGCCACCTTTTTTTCAAGGCAAAATTACTTTCACTTCCAATTTTTTTCCCATATTTCCTTGCTATGTATATACTGTGGTAAAAAGTGTGTGTGTGGGGGGGGGGGGGACAACCAACCTTTCAATGAACGTTTCCAATAGTAAAAGTAATGTTGGGAAAAAAAGGGGGTAGCCCCACCCCCGGTTACTACGTGCCTGTAATTTACATGTATTCATCAATTTGAGTATGAAATTATCCCTGTGACCTATAACTCAGAACCTCTTATATTTATTTTACATGCTTAATTCATTATATACCAGTTTGAATTCTATTAATGATGTAAATTAGATTTTGATAAATGTTTTGCTCATAATAGGACCTTTTTAAATTTACTAATCCCCCCCCCCCTCGACACCACAATCACACAGTACATACTTTTTGGAATAGGCTAGATGGAACAGTTTTGTTAAAACGTTGTTTGTTATGAATTAATTTAAAATTTGTTCTTGACATGTAAATTCTACATCACATCACGTTGCGTCACCCATTATCATATTTTTAGATTAAACTCCATTCGGTACACCTCGGCCGATTCCCACTTCATCTGATAAGGTGACGGAATCGACGGCACGAAGGTTTTCCGAATGGAATAGCATTATAACATGCTGCAGAATGGTGTGCATTGGATTAATTCATTTTGTGTTATATAAATTGGATTTATATTTCATGAAGTTTACAAGACCTATGGAGGTCGGTAAGTACAAGTTTAAGTATAGTGGGGGGTAAAATAAACCCAAAAGATTAGGTTAAAGTTCAAAAAGGGTCAAAGATCATCGCATGCCACACTAGACGAATTTCATATTGTGAAGTTATCTCCCCTTGTCGATGTGACATTCAGTTACTGCCAATGCTGGTGCGGATCCAGAATTTTTTTTCGGGAGTATGGAAGGGGGTTCACATCTCAGTCAAAAAATTCATGCCTAGAATTTCCTGACAAGCAGGAGAAAAAAAACTCATAAACTGAAAACAAATAAACAAAATAAAAACAATGATAGTGGGGTCAATGTTTTCTAAGTTAGGGGGAGGATGTCCAAAGTCATTTTTTATTTGCTTCAGTATATAGTCTTGTTTAAATAACAAAGGAAATTCCAGGGGGGGGGGGGGGGGGGGTCCAATCTCCCTACCCACTCCCTATCCCTGAAATAACAATCTATTTTGTGATTCCAATTAAGCAGTATATTTTTTTCCATTTGACTAATTATGTACATATTTTGTTTCTTGTGTTTATATTATGTCTGTCTATTTGTCTGCAGAAATTGTAACCTTGCCCATAAGTTTTAAGTGGGATGGGCTATACGAATGGCTTCCACATTTTATAGGTTTATTTCTTGTGACAATTAAGACCTTTTATTTGGGTAACATTAATTTTTACCTCTGATCACTTGACCTAGAATACACATTTTTACAAGAAAAATACCCAACTTTAAACTTGGCCTAAATTTTGATCAGTAGGTGCTAGGGCTTTCATGCTTAACATGTGTATTCATTGTGAACTGTCAACAGGTATAAATATGTTTGACCTTGACCGTAGAGTTTGAACCACTTAAAAAATTATATAACCTTGGCAATTAACTTTTGAACAGGAAGTACTAGGGATTACTTATTTCACATGTGCATTCCTTGTGACAAGACTTTTTTCTGATACCAACAATTTGAACCCTTTGACCTTGACCTTTGAGTTTGACATATATTTGAGAAACTTCAACCTTCGCCATAGGCTTCCATACAGGGACATCAGTGTTTCACAAACACATCTTGTCTTCATTATTATTTGGTGGTGTCTCCATATGAGGGAAAAATTCCCGAGAGAGATGTATTCACAACAAACAAACAAATTACTTAAAGAAAATATAAAACATGAATATGTTGGTCATGCATATCTCTGCATGAAAAAAACAGCTTTTCAAATACTGCAACCATATTGTAACCCTTTCAAAACACTCATTTAAGCTTTTCTGGTTTCCTTATCATATAACGTCTGTCGTGACATGTCGTCCATCTGTTTGTCTGAAAACTTTTTACATTTTTAACTTCTCTAGAACCACTGGTCCAATTTTACCCATGCAATTCATATAGAAATATGTACATTTGTATGTCAGACTGTCCTTCTGTCTGAATAAAATTAACCTTGGTCATCACGGTCATATCTACTGAATGAGAAGAGACAAGGCATTCATATTAATCTTATGTACTAGTATTTACCTGTGAGAATGGCATGGTTTTTTTTTTTTACATATGACCTAGAAGTTTGACCTACTTGCAAAAAAATTAAATTGTTATAAATTCATCATTTTGAAAGAGAAAAGTTAGGGCATTCATATTATAATGCATGTATATTATTACCTGTGATAAGATCTTTCCAAATGAATCATGACTTTTACTCTGTGACCTTGACCTTGAAGCCTAACCTACTTTTCAAAAATGTTGCATTTGTTTATAACTTTTGATTGAGATGAGATATGACTCTCACATTTGACATGTACATTAATTACTCATAAAAATTCAAGGTGTTTCCCAGCATGCAATGTTTTTCTACTCTTTAACGTTGATGTTTTACATAATTTTCAAAATATTTAACTCTCCTAAAAGATGATTAGGCTTCTGAGTAACATTAAGGAGGACTTCAGGAAAGACAGGACTTTTTGCACAAAAAACGTCATTTTTCCATCCCCATTTGACCTTCCGGGGAAAAAATCAAAATTACGAAAACTTACTGCACATCTACATGACACCACCAACCATCTCCCAAAAGATGATTAGGCTACTGTGTAAAATGTAGGAGACGGGGCTTTTTGCATAAAAACGTTATTTTTTGACCCCTATTTGACCCCCCGGGGCAAAATCAAAATTCCGAAACCTTACTGCACATCTACATGACACCACCAACCATCTCCCAGAAGGTGATTAGGCTGCTAAGTAAAATGTAAGAGGAGTTCAGAGAAAACGGGGCTTTTTGCATAAAAAAACATCATTTTTCGTCCCACATTTGACCCCCCGGGGCAAAATCAAAATATCGAAACCTTACTGCACATCTACATGACCCCACCAACCATCTCCCAAAAGATGATTAGGCTGTTGAGTAAAATGTAAGAGGAGTTCAGGGAAGACGGGGCTTTTTGCATAAAAAACGTCATTTTTCGACCCCCATTTGACCCCCCGGGACAAAATCAAAATTCCGAAACCTTACTGCACATCTACATGACCCGACTAACCATCTCCCGAAAGATGATTAGGCTGCTGAGTAAAATGTAAGAGGAGATCAGGGAAGACGGGGCTTTTTGCATAAAAAACATCACTTTTCGACCCCCATTTGACCCCCAGGGGCAAAATCAGAATTCCAAAACCTAACTGCAAATCTACATGACACCACCAACCATCTCCCAAAAGGTGATTAGGCTGCTGAGTAAAATGTAAGAGGAGTTCAGGGAAGACGGGGCTTTTTGCATAAAAAAACGTCATTTTTCGACCCCCATTTGACCCCCCGGGGCAAAATCTAAATTCCGAAACCTTACTGCACATCTACCTGACACCACCAAAGATCTCCCAAAAGATGATTAGGCTACTGTGTAAAATGTAGAAGGAGATCAGGGAAGACGGGGCTTTTTGCATAAAAAACATCACTTTTCGACCCCCATTTGACCCCCCGGGGCAAAATCAAAATTCCGAAACCTTACTGCACATCTACATGACACCACCAACCATCCCCCAAAAGGTGATTAGGCTGCTGAGTAAAATGTAGAAGGAGTTCAGGGAAGACGGGACTTTTTGAATAAAAAACGTCATTTTTCGACCCCCATTTGACCCCCCGGGGCAAAATCAAAATTCCGAAACCTTACAGCACATCTACATGACACCACCAATCATCCCCCAAAAGGTGATTAGGCTGCTGAGTAAAATGTAAAAGGAGTTCAGGGAAGACGGGACTTTTTGCATAAAAAACGTCATTTTTCGACCCCCATTTGACCCCCTGGGGCAAAATCAAAATTCCGAAACCTTACTGCACATCTACATGACACCACCAACCATCTCCCAAAAGATGATTAAGCTACTGTGTAAAATGTAAGAGGAGATCAGGGAAGACGGGGCTTTTTGCATAAAAAACATCATTTTTCGACCCCCATTTGACCCCCTGGGGCAAAATCAAAATTCCGAAACCTTACTGCACATCTACATGACACCACCAACCATCCTCCAAAAGGTGATTAGGCTGCTGGGTAAAATGTAGAAGGAGTTCAGGGAAGACGGGACTTTTTGCATAAAAAACGTCATTTTTCGACCCCCATTTGACCCCCCGGGGCAAAATCAAAATTCCGAAACCTTACAGCACATCTACATGACACCACCAATCATCCCCCAAAAGGTGATTAGGCTGCTGAGTAAAATGTAGAAGGAGTTCAGGGAAGACGGGACTTTTTGCATAAAAAACGTCATTTTTCGACCCCCATTTGACCCCCTGGGGCAAAATCAAAATTCCGAAACCTTACTGCACATCTACATGACACCACCAACCATCTCCCAAAAGATGATTAAGCTACTGTGTAAAATGTAAGAGGAGTTCAGGGAAGAAAAGTGTGACGGACGGACGGACGGACATGAGTAACAACAATATACCCGAACTTTCTTTAGAAAGTGCGGGTATAAACACATGATTTCAATATATTAAGTACTCCTGTTCATACACACAAGTAATAGAGCTAACGATATCTTGGGAAAGAATAAACATTGACCAGTGACCACTAAGTGAAGCCGATAAAGCGATAATTGTCTCAGAGTTTAAGATTTCAGCATTGGCCATACATAAACAAACTATACGGCTCTGTTTCCTCTAAACACATTAATTCTTTGACACACAAGATTAATCCTTTGACCCTCGTTGAATGTGTTCTGCTCTACTCTAAAACCATCAGAAGTAACAGTGCTGAGCATCTAGTAAAGCACGGATGATTTTTCGATTGAACTAGGTGAAACAAAGCTATTGTTCTCTTAATCAAATCAATTAATGTTTGATTAAAAAAAAGCAAATAAGACACTGACTTGGCTGTCCAAAACTTTAATTCAAAATAGAGTGTATGTCTCTTATCAATAAGGTATAGTTAATACATGGACATGTTAAATCATGCCAGTTTACAAATTAAAAAATATACCCGGTAATACAAATTAAAAACACTACATAAATATGTATATTTTGCATATTTTTAGAAAGAATAAAGGATAAGTTCAGTGGCAAGGGGGGGGGTGTATTTTTTAAGGAGCAAATTCTCAATCAAAGTTTCCTGTGTTAGGAAGCCAAAAAAATTAGTATGGGCACGGACCCCACCCATCCCCACTCCCACCCCCCAAACAATAAATAAATAAATTGAGATAAGTAAATGATGAATAATAAAAAAATTAACAAAATACAGTAAAACACGATTTTTGCCAACACACTTATGTTGAATTGAGTTACAGCGAAGTGCTTTTATTCCCAGTGACTTAATTACATGTATGTATTTTTATCTTCATAACGAATTTCGCTCATAATAATGCAAAATAATACGTCGATCCCTGGTACTGCTTTTTAAACATGTTTTACTTGTATTCAACATAATTAACGTATTTCCTGTCATGTACAGCATTTGATAACATATATTATATAGGAATTCATAGAATTTCTTATTTTCCCAACTAATAATGAAAATTATGACTACTTACTTGATTTGTTTAGGACACTTTAATCATTTCTCTGAAATGTTGCTGCAAGTGGTGTCATGGGGTAATTGTTTTCTTTTACATTGAAATCCAGGGCATATCATTTTGTCTAAAATTAAAGTTAATTTCTCATTTTAATTTACTGGTATTTGGAAGTGTCTGACAACTAATATTTCAGCAGGATTGATCAACTCTGACTAAGTTATTGATAAAATATTTTATTTTAGTTTTAATGCAAACAATGCATACAAAGATTTTTCATAAATTGATATTATTTGCATATATACCTTGATAAATCCTGAACTGTGAAGAACTGCAACATCCTGTTTTATTCAACAATCTTTCGATGTGATGAGCATCTTCTGAATTGAAATCGTGAATATTTTGGTAGGGTTGAGAAATGGATGTGTCCAAGACTGATAACACACCCAAGATTATCAGTGTGCAGTGTTTTGATTGACATTTCTTCAGTTAGTGGCACCACGTGTTTCCATTCAAATATGTATGGAAGGGTCGCAGTTGCACATGTGACAGCTATCATCTAAATGCAACTGAAGGGGAATTCGAAATTGGAGAAATAAGACATTGATATATCTGTGTGTTTTACTGTGATAAAGTTTTATAATTAGTTTTGTTCAAAAACTTGAGGTGCGCGATGAAGTAAGTAGAGACACATGCATGATTTTCTAATGTCAATGGATGTTCAACTTATAGAGAATTTACTGGTCAATGCACTGACTTTTCATAAATAAATCTTGGATGAACTATACTAAAAAAAGCTAAGGGTAAGAATACTTTCCCTGAAAGATTTTTTCATTAAATAAATATTATAAAATTTCAATTGTTAAAGAAAATTGGCATTGTTTAAGTGTAAGAAAGCATTGCTTTATACAACAGTTTTATATCATAATGGTAAATGCAATGGTCCAGGGGAATGGTATAACTTTTTTTTTATCAATTCCTTGTTGTAGATTTATGTCTCTTGCACGATTCAAACAGTTGCCCTTTTTTCTCATTTGAAATAAAAATAAACATTTACCCTTTATTCAGCAGATATACATTCCTATATCCGGAGAAGTTACCTAATGACCTCAAAATAAAATGTGATCATGTATACTCCTAAAGGAGTGGTACCAACGAGTTTAATGTCTGTAATAATAAGAGGCTTTTCACAAAATTGAGTGAAAAATGATTTCCTAAAATATTAATTGTCAAGAATGACACGTACTTGATCTTGTGATCGAGTTATGACCCCCAAATCAAAAGTGGTCGTTTATTTCTTAGAAGGACTACAGATCTAGTGCATTAAATTATTTTTCGAACAGAATCTTAAGTTACTTAAATATTGAGTAAACAATACTTTTCTATTTCTAGATCAGTTTGAGCCTTGTGCTTTCACCTTGTAACCCAAATTCAGTAGGGGTCTTTATTCCTTTGGGAGTACCAGTATACTAAGTTTGATGTCTGTAAAGCAAAGGGTTCCCCAAATTTTAAGCAGATATTATTTTTCTGTGTCAGAATAGTCTCAACCTTGAAATTTGACTTTATGAAATCAACAGGATTATATCTACTCTTTTACGTTAGGGAGTACCTAGGTGTACAGCTTTCTTCAAATCCAGTTATACTTTGATGCATGTATAAAGTTATATAATAACATTTGAAATCAGAAGAGGAGTATTCGACATGAATCCATTGTCAACAGTTGGAAGAGGAATGTTCCTCCAGTCCAGTACGTGTCAAATCTTGAAATGGGGAGAGGAACGTTCAGTATACTAAGATTCATGGTTGTAGTGTTTTTGATAGGAATTGGTAGATGAACGTTCCTCAAATGTACTGTTTATATACATGTAGTATGTATTATCAATTGAAATTGACTGATGAACATTTGTGATATTGTGTGTTAAAATGTAAATACATTGTCAAGTTGAAAGAGGAACGTTCCTCCAGTGTATATAGTATCAATATTTGAAATTGGATGAGGAACGTTCCTCAAATATATTGTGTTTAGACCCGTAAATCCAGTGTCAATAGTTTGAAGAGGAACGTTCCTCCAGTGTACATGGTGTATATAGTATCAATATTTGAAATTGAAAGAGGACCGTTCCTTTAATGCCTAATATTTGAAAATTCATGAGATGCCTACGGTAATAAGTAAATTTGAGAGAGGAACGTTCCTCAAATGCCTGATGTGTTCATTCATAACTAAGGTATTTAAAAATACACACTGTATGTGCACATATGTAAGAGAGGAACGTTACTCAAATGTCTGGTGATAATAAATGCATCTTAGTTTAGAGAGAGGAATGTTCCTCAAATGTCTGGTCATAACAAATGCATCAGAACTTCAGAGAGAGGAATGTTCCTCAAATCTCTGGTCATACCAAATGCACCAGAAGTTCAGAGAGAGGAACGTTCCTCAAATCTCTGGTCATAATAAATGCATCTGAACTTCAGAGAGAGGAACGTTCCTCAAAAGTCTAGTCATAATAAATGCATTTGAAGTGTAAAAAGAGGAACGTTCCTCAAATACTTAAAATAAATCTTCAAAAAGGGAATTTGTGGAGACACATACAAGGATTTTAAGACCAAAATGACTTCATATTGTAAACCTTGGGTGAAAAAAAGGGAATTTTGATTTTCCCTTTTATTTTTGGATTGTGTTTTATAAGTAAATTTCTTGTAATGATTTAAACATCACTTGAAAAACTACATTGCTCAGTAATAAACCGAAGAAAAAAAGCAATACACGCGCACACTGGAGAAATGATAAACGCAAATATTCTGACCGAGAAAATAAGACTCATATATATGCTCATGTTGAT
>NW_026921717.1:0-10221 GCF_032062105.1 Saccostrea cuccullata | reverse complement strand
AGATGTCTATTCCTAAAATCCGTGCAACTAACATAGAATATACAAAATATACATGTATACGTCAAGATATATACACTTCTTCTCGAAACAACAGATACAACAGTTGAACCAAGTTTCCCTTTGACTTCTACAAATTGATTTTTTTCCCCAGTAATCAAGACGAAGTCGTAGCGTAATTGATAAGTTCACGGACCCTGAAGTCCAGGGTTCTATTCTGGTCTTTGGTACATTTGTTTCTTGCATTAATTTTTTTTTCTTCATTTTTTGTTCGAAATTAGATAAATAAAATGCTATTATACCAGGAAAGAGTGAAATATTTTTTTTATATTAAAAAAGCCAATTATTCAATAAAAAGATGAAACTGAATGATAACTGAAAGGTCACTGAAATGCAAGTGCCATTAAGCCGACTGAATGGCAACTGACTGATCACGGAAAGTCGGGGAAAAGGTACTTTTCAGTGACCTTTCAGAAACCATTCAGTAGGCATTCAGTTTCCATTCCATCGACTGAATATGGTGTAATTTCATCCTGTAAATTGATTTAACAAAACCGCAAAACAAACTCTCTAGTGTTTCCAGTTTGCACTCAGTGAATAGATAACACCCGGTGAACATTAACGTTAACAGACCTGGTGTCCTTTTGACAAAAACAATTTCACCTGTTTCCCGGATGTATGCTATTTTGTTAAATTCTGCACACATCACTGAACGCAAACTGACAGTTTTGCTTTCTCACATTTCTTCTCTGAAATTTCTGGATTATACTTTATCAAAACGTTTTAAGACTGCGATGTTAAATAACTCCTATAAATATATTGTGGTCTAAGCCTTCAAAATGTTTACTGATCACGGTAACCTACATGTAGTGGTAGTGCGTTCACTTCGTGATCAGGAGGCCAGGGTTCGATTCTCGTTCATAGCTCCGCGTGACTGTTCCTTCGCCAAGCGCTCGGCATTATAAGTGAAAGTCACGTGTCTTTCGGATACCGGTATGGCCTTAAAAACGTAGGTCCTGTGTCACGGTAAGCGCTGGCACGATAAAGAACCCTCACTGCTCAATTGCCCTGAATGCCGAGTATAGGTCTAAGTTAGAAGCCCTTCACCGGAATACGGTGACAGCTCTATATGAGTGAGAATTCCCGAATGGGACGTTAAAGAATATTCAGTCAGTCAATCAATCAAAGAACAAGGGCGCCGCTTTTAATTGTCATTAAGCAGGAATCTGGGCATACTTGAAAAATGAGGATTTTATCGACTTGTCTCATAAAATTTTAATATTTTTTATATATTGGGTTCCTGTGAAATGGGAAACAAATACATTTTCCGGAGAGTGAGTTTTGATTTGCTAAAAAGAACTTAAAAATTAGCTAGATCAGACATTTGGTACCAAATATTACAATTTTAAACATGTTTTTCTCAAAATATTCTATCTCTGAGTCTTCTCTCTATGACTTTGAAACGTTATTTATGTACATGTACTTTTTAATTCAAAGAAACGAACATACATTTGCAAGAAAACATGAAGAAATAACCCAGATGCCATGAAAAAAAAAATTTCCCCAAAGAATCCAACTGTGTTAATGTGGTGCTTCTTTGTCCATTTAAAATCTACAATAATGTGTTGCAGTGATAGTTCAGTAACATGGGCTACCTTTTTAGTACACTAGAAGGGAACAGTTTTTTAGTTTAAGCCTCGCTCGGTGCACAAATCATTTTTAAGGCCTTCCGTTTCCAACGGAAGACCGTCTACTGATTCTTTTGGTAAAGATTATTAGGGTCTTCCGAGCTTCCTTCGGAAGACCCTACTGTTATTCTACTGTTTCTTATTAGGGTCTTCCGTCTCCAACGGAAGACCCTTCTATTATTGTATTGTTTCTTTTTCACTTTTATTATTATTATGATTATTCCACTTTTTCTTTACATTTTTTGTGCAGACGATTTCTCAAAAACGGTTTGATCTATTTTAGTGAAATTTTCAGTGATAATGTGTTTTGATTCGAAGATGATCCTTTTACTTTCAAATCCTAATAATTAACTTCCGGTCGGAAGTTATCGCCCTTTAATCGACTTTTTAGTGACCATTTTGTCGACACAAAAACTCAAAAACGACAAAAGCTAGAATGCTGTCATTTTCAGGTCTAATAAACAACATATTGTAGTTTTGCACCTATACTTTCGAATCTTCCGGAAGTGCTTTGTATGGAAGCTCGGTAGGGGTCAAAATTTAGGACACGAATCATGACCGATTTTTTGAAACATTTCGCATCATATCTTTTAAAGTATAATTATTTTGTTAAAACATACTGAACATCATTTATGCAGAACATCGAGATCTTTCATATTATACCAAGAAAAAAGCGCTGACTCATCACATTAAGGGCAAAAAGGGGGCAGAAGTTTTTAATCGATTACTCTTTAACAATCAATATTTTGGTATATATTACTGGAACAAAAAATGTTAAGCTTAACAATCTACAACTATATGTTATGATTTTCATGTCGTATGGTACATAATTAGGGGCCACAAGGGGCCAGAATGCTAAATCTTTGATGCTTATATCTCGAAAGGGAGAGATATTTTGATAAGCAATATTGAACAAAAGATGTTCAAAATAATGTTCTGAACAATATGCAACTTTTCATTTTTTGCTAAACGTCCCCATTAAGGAGTGGAATGGTTGGCCCCTAATTATTTCTTTTGCTAATAGCTCAAAAACGAAAAAGAATTTCTGAACAGTTGTTGAACACAAAATGTTCAAAATCTTAAGATCTCTAAGATGAGATCCCGAAAAAGGGGCTGGGCACTCGAATTAGGGGCCAAGAGGGGCCAAAAGTCTTCAATCGATAGCTCTTTATCAGTTAATATTTTGTAATACATTACTGAAGCAAATATGTTTATCTCAATCATCTACAACTATATACTATGATTTTCATGTCATATTGTACATAATTAGGGGCCACAAGGGTCCAGAATGCTAAATCTTTGTTGCTTATATCTCGAACGGGAGAAATATTTTGATAAGCAATATTGAAAAAAAGATGTTCAAAATCATGTTCTGAACAATATGCAACCTTTCATTTTTTACTAAACGTCCCCATTAAGGACTTAAAGGGTTGGCCCCTAAATATTTCTTTCGCTAATAGCTCAAAAATGAAAAAGAATTTCAGAACAGTTGTTGAACACAAAATGTTCAAAATCTTAAGAGCTTTAGGATGAGATCTCGAAAAAGGGGCCAAAAGGGGCCAAAAATCTTCAATCGATAACTCTTTATCAGTTAATATTTTGTAATACATTACTGAAGCAATGATGTTTATCTCGACAATCTACAACTATATATTATTGTTTTTATGTTTCATAGTAGATAATTAGGGGCCACAAGGGGCCAGAATGCTAAATATTTGACGCTTTATATCTAATAAGGGAGAAATATTTTGATAAGCAATATTGAACAAAAGATGTTCAAAATAATGTTCTGAACAATATGCAACCTTTAATTTTTTGTTAAACGTCCCCATTAAGGAGTGGAATGGTTGGCCCCTAATTATTTCTTTTGCTAATAGCTCAAAAACGAAAAAGAATTTCTGAATAGTTGTTGAACAGAAAATGTTCAAAATCTTAAGAGCTTAAAAATTATAAGGTTAAAAAGGGCCGATTCCTAAAATTAAGGGCCGTTAGGGGCCAATAGCCGATTTTTTAAGTCTTTAATGTCCAATGTCTTTTTACAGATTGTGGAAAATCATTATTTTAGAATGAAAATCTCAATCAAAATCTCATCTCATCAAGAATTGGACGGAAGACCCACTCGTTGCTCGCAACGAGATCGTATCTAGTTATCATTTGCTTTTTTTCCCGCCGGATTTTTGACAAGCGATTTCTCAAAGACCTTTCGACTGATTTTTATGAAACTTTCAGGTTAGATACCTTGTATTTACACCTATTTACATCTGCTCTCAATTTTTTGATACATGCCTTACTTTGTGAGTTATTGCCCTTTAATTGATAATTTTGATGTCTCGTGTCCACTAATAATCTCAAGAACGACATATGATAATTACATGAAGGTTGGAGAACTTGTAGCCAATACATTGTAGATGTGCATATAACGATAAAATTATAAGCTGATTTCTTAAAGATCTGAAGCTATGTGACGGCAATTTTTAGTAATTTTTTTTCCATGAAATTTTGCTTCTTTTTGTGTAACAACTTTTGAACCGAGAATAATTTGGTAAGAAATATATAACAAAAGTTGTGCATAATTACGAGAGCTTTCCTATAAGATCAAGGAAAGGGGGCTGGTCCCTATAATTAGGGGTTAATAGCTCATACACGTTTTTTCTGAAAATTTATCAAAAATATTGGTATATTATGAAAAAGTTTGACTGAAATAATTTCGAACTGATGAAATCTTGTCGTTTGATATAAAGAGAAATAAACTTCAAGCTATATTTAATACTTTTTTTTATAAAACAAATATGTAAGAAACCTTACAGGAACAAGTTGTCTTCTATAGCCAAGCCTTTACTGGGCCTCTTGCATAGTTTTAGTTGATGCATCTGAAAGATATTGTTTTGAATCGGTGTTTCTCTGTTTTCTTTTTATTCAAATAATTAATACAATGTGATGATGTACACAACAATAAGTAAAATCAAAATATTTCTGCATTAGTTTAGAGGTCATTTCGGGGCCTCTTGTTTGTAAACAACGCGCGGCATTGTGGGAAATAGGAAGGTACTAAAGACCTGATATACTAAAAACCTTATTTGACCTGATTCAAAATCGTCAGTAAATATTCTAAACAAACGAATTTTTGTATAGCATTATGCATCATAGTCATATGGTCTTTAAATAAGTCATTTGAAGTACTCAATATTATTATTTAATCTAAAATAAAAACATCAGGTAAATACCAGGTCTTTCGTATATCCGGTTATTAGTTTGTCCCATAAATCGGACACATATTTACAAACAGAAAGTTAGTCTGTTAGAAATCACGTGAAGTTGAGCATTTTCTTACCACACAAGCCACAAGCTGTATGTAGACATGCACGCACATTTGATCTGCAGCTACGAAGTACTTTCTACTTCTACTTCTACCGGAAAGCGGCCGCCATCAATAAGCTGATTATTCTGCCACTGTGTAGGGTGTGCGCGTTAAAAAAGGTGCAACTATACAAGTAGTGAGTTTAAAAACAGAGCAGAATAAATTAAGCAGCCAGGTGAGTCTTGAAGGATTCAAGGCTCACTGCGGACACTGTACTGGAGGGGAGGGCGTTCCAGTCTCTGATTGTCCTCGGGTAGAAGGAATCCCGTCTAATATTTGTTGAGCATCGTTGTTGCCTGAATGAGTTGCCATTATGGGCTCTACTTGCTCTTCCTGTTGGTATTAGCTTATCACTAGGGTCTATTTTCAGTTTGTTGTTAACGATCTTGTAGAATAGGCATAGTCTCTTTCTTCTGTCTTGTAGTACTGCCCAGTTTAGGTCTTTCACTATATTGGACACTGATGTTGCACTATCGTAGTTGTAGTTGTTTCTTACGTATCTAGCCGCTCTTTTCTGAACTCCCTCCAGTTTGTTGATGTTGTTTTGTTGATATGGGTCCTAGGTTGAGCATGCATATTCTAATGTTGGTCGGATTAGCGTTTTGTATGCCTTTTCCTTTAAGCTAGGGTTACTGATGTTTAGATTTCTTTTCAAGAAGCCGAGAGTGTTGTTAGCTTTTTTACATATTTGGCAATATGTGTGTTCCATTTCATGTCTGACGTTATGGTGATCCCTAGATACTTAGCCGATGTAACTTGCTCTAAGATATGTCCATGGAGGGTATATTGATGTTTAATGGGTTTCCTCTTCTTTGTGATGGTTAAGACATTACATTTATGCGGGTGGAAATTCATCATCCAATTCTTTTCCCATTTTCCTAGTGCGTAAAGGTCTAATTGTAGTTGTTGGCTATCTGACTGTGATTTTATAGTCAAGTACGTGATGGTGTCGTCGGCAAAAAGACGGACAGTTGATGTTATGTTGTTCGGCATGTCATTGATGTAGAACAAGGATAAACTTGGTCCGATGACAAGGGATCTTAAGGGGCCAAAAGTTTTTTTCCAGATATCTCAAAAAGTATTGAGAATTTGTAATACATTAAAGAAGCAAAGTTGTTGAAAATGTCAAGCTTAATCTAATAAAGTCGTCAAAATACGTGCAGCGTCGTCACTTCCGGCCAAACCGGAAGTAGTCGGAAAACGCGTATATTTGCTGTTTTTGACAAGTTTTGGGGTAACATACGTCTCTGGGAGCTTAAAAATTAATTTTCCGTGCGTCGTCGTCACTTCCGGTCAAACCGGAAGTAGCAAAAATGGCTTATTTTTGCATTAATTTACATAGCTTTAGAGGATTCAAAGCATTTTTGGGCGTTATTTCTAATTTTTGTAAAAATGAAAGCTACTTCCGGTCAAACAGGGCGGAAGACCTACTCGTTGCTTTGCAACGAGCTTTGCTCTAGTTTTAATAATCAATTCCTTTGTCAGTTTCATGTAATATACTGATTTATTAAAGTTGTGAATTAGATAAATTAGGTAGTTGCACCGAGAACGAAATCAATTTCAATCTTCTATTCTACTTAAACTTTGATATACATTTACACTTTTCATTTATGCCTTTTATCGGTAGGTGATTTTTCTATTGTGAAGCATCGATGTCACTATGTTATTGTACCTCCTAAGAAAAACGGTCATAAAAGTAAGAATCTGACAAGGTATTTCAAACTTCATGAAACAAAAAATCATATGGTTGTTTGTTAGGAAGACGACTTTGGTTTTCATTTCGTAATATTTCGCGCATCATAGTAAAATGAAGCGTAATTACTTTTAAAAGCAGCTTTTTTCACTTGATTAATAAAATAAAAATAAAACAAGCTTAATAAATAACAGGTTTAAAAGTGTAATGACAATTTCATATACCTGATTTGTAACCGATTGTGCAATTGTTAGTTAGATTGACGCAGTTAAAGTGTGTTTATGACGCTATGATAAATTGAAGCTCTTAAAAATTGGGTTATAAAAATGTTATTAAAGAAAAAAATAATAAACATACGCTCTTGAAATTTAAAACAGAGAAATATTTATTATGTTTTCATGTTTTCATATTAATAAATTGTGCCCGTAATATTTTGAAGTACTATTTAAAAATAGGGAACTTCGTTATTATTTTTTTTTCATTTTCAGATGCCCCCTCTGCCAACAAGAGATAGAATTTTGTGTTTCTTACATGTAATGTGCAATATAGTATTTCTCATCATATATTATAGTTTTAACAAAAAGTATAATGTAGTATTTGTATAATATGCTTTAAAGTGCTAAAAAGTGGCACTTTCCTATATAATCCTATAGCAAATGTACCTGTTTTTTGAGACGGTCCCTTAAGGTGGTTCATAACATCCACAGTTTATTTTAGATTTCATTACAGCACCACTTATTATGTAGATATCAAATACTCAAATGGAGGTATTGATATCGTAAATGTTTTTTTTTAGAGAATTCTTTACTTTTTTTCTATTTTTAGTGAAGTGTTTAATTATTACCAGAATTTTAGAACTATCAATGTCAAATCTTCATATGTATATGTGGTTCATATTAAATAGGTACCTGTACAATTCGTTCCCAGAGGAAAACAATCGCAACAATAGTTTCTATTTTTCTGTATAGTACGTCATCAAAAATTGATGTAAGGAGCCACCTTAAGAATACCTAGACGGTAGATTTTTCCCAAAATTGGCATGTACGCTGAAGTTAATGTAAGGTACCGGGTATATATGGTGTAAAAATGAAGAGTTTCGCGCAATAAAACCCCTGTCGACCCCCTTAAATCTGACTAGCCATGGTCAGCCAACCAAATCATGGACATTTAAACTATAAATGTTTCCTACAAATGATTCCTGCAGATCACACGCCAGATATGTCCATTTTCGTTTTAGGATATATTATGCTACAAAATTTGAAGATATATTAAAAGTTTTAGCCTGATATCGATACATTAATAACTTCATGATCAGCCGGCGATTTCACCTCTTAGATCCGTGAAATCCAACAACCTCATTGTTTTCAATGTCCGCGACCTCACTTATCTCCAGGAGAATCCCTAGAGGTGATTATATATAAGGACTTAAACATTTCTTGTTTATACTAATTTACATTGTCATGAACAGCTACTTTCAATGAATATATTATTGCACATTGATTTACACACTGGGCGAGATCTTTGCTTGATAATGCGAGCACATTTTGCTTGGAGTTCATTATCTACAACGCATGATCAACATACGGGCAGACAACTTTTTGACGTGATAAATTTTCACATCTTTACTGCAATATTAATTGACATTAACTGTGCATTTCTCATATCTCTGAATCTCTTTTGGCATTAAAATAGGACTTTCCGTGCACTTATTTCTCTGTAGCCATTTTAAACAGTATCGTGGAATTCAATAAAGACTTTACTTGACCTTTCGCATGATTTAAGTGTTTAAAAGTTTTAAAGGGACACAGTAAATTTAAGTGAGATATCATCATCATATACCCAAGAAAATTCGTCAAGCCTTTACATGGTATTTGGGGCGACTTTCTAGTGAGCGAGGTAACTTTATATTTATCGTTCCAGCGCCTGACGTGACATGAGGTCTTTGTTACCACACAACTGATGAATTTCATTTTATACAACTTGTTCTGTCTACAGTTGCGTTTCTTTATTATGTTCTTGTATTCCATGTATCATTTAATCACTTGATACCCAGATTCAAAAAAGTAAAACCATTATGAAAAAAAAACTTTAAAAGGAAAAAGATAATGTCAAGTGAAACTTAGTTTGCTTGTAATATCAAGTTCAAGTTCTTTGAATACATATAATAACCTCTAAGTGCAGAGTATTTTTGAAAATCATAAAGTTTGTCATATTGCATGAAATAAAAAGAGATAACGAACAGTATTCAGGCTGAAAGGTCTATCAAATAATCCAAAGCTAGAGAAAAGCAAACACGGACCTATAAAACAACAGGATCGGCCAGGTAAACAAAAGCAAAAAAAAGAATTAATTACTCACAATTCCCAGTATTTTCAACTGTTTATTATTAATATAAATGTACTCGTTAATAACTTGTTAATACATTAAAACTAAGTCATTTATAAATTCCCAAATTATTGTACCCAATGTATTTGTTACGGAAGAATGGTAGCATAACTTTTTTTTTCTTGGTCATTTAATAAATTGTTAGGTTTTACTTGAGGATTGCGTGGTATACTCTTTTTCTTCAGCTTGGTACTTGTAAAACGAGTAGCTTCTTCAATTGAAACATCTTACATCGAACTGTAAGAATTTCTCTAAAGAGTGACAATGCATAATTTACATTTAATAATATAATAGACCTACATGTAGCTTTCTTTTTCTCATAAACCTGTAGTTTATTTTAAGTGATTGAAATCTTCTCTTGACTTTCTTATTTTTTAAAATTTATTCTAAATTATATACTGAAAGGAAAAAGAAACGCATAATAGCATAATAGCGAAATATATTTAACTATAAGGCCGAAAATTATGAAAATTGGTCAAATGTGTAATTTGATTACTGTGCACTAAAATTGCTGGTCAAAATTACTCAACCATGAAATGTATGGCGTCATGTAGGGGAAATGATAAAAAGCCAAAAACACGTGCATGTTGATGATGACAATTTTATGATCACATTTTGTGGTGCTAATCGATGCATTGGAGTTATAGACGTCGTTTTCCGCATTTGAAATCGGTATAAATTTCGTGCAGTCAATGGTATGGCTGACGGAAGTTACAATGGTTCCAGTAATTGAATTGCGTAAGTGAATGAAAAGGCAACAAGATGTTGCTGTGCAGTTTGCTTTAAACTTTTCAACAAGAAAGGGTTTTTCAGTTGCCAGAGAGTTAATTAAAAGATTTCCAACCAACCATGGCGGTGACGTTGACGCGTAACGTCACATCAAGACAGGGCTTTTCATCATGTCACCTCGGTTGTTGTCAAGGTATTATCACTGAAACCGATATCTATACAGCAAACTATCATACCAATATTTTAACCCTAAAATTGACAGAAATTCTCTGCTCTAATTTGGTCCGCGAGCTTGGCAACTTTTACGTCGATTTTACTCTCACGCGCGCACGTACACGTCGTGTGCGTAATGTTTTTAGCATGTTCACACT
>NW_026921716.1:0-102301 GCF_032062105.1 Saccostrea cuccullata | reverse complement strand
CATTGAAAATTTAAATCAATTTATTTACATCAATTAAATGATTTTGGTACAATGTTATAATTGATTAATACAGGGGCTGAGGGCCAACATAATTCTAGAGCCATGTTTCAACAGAAAGACATACTGTATTTGAATGTTTAAAAAAAATAACAATGTTTTTATTGCAACTACCAATGAAATGCTACATGGAACAAAATATATAATTGTTAAATTTTATGAATTTATTTATCCTAGTCAAGGTCAAGGTAAAACTATTTTGTAAAATTCTTTCTTTTTAAAAAGATTAAACAATTTTCAAAAGAATTAAACTAGAATTGTAGGTTCATCGTAGGTTCTTCGCTTTTTTTTTTCTCTGCTGTTTTGTCTTACTTTAGTTTTCAGATAAAAATGGAGAATCCCTGTTTATAATGTATTGAAATTGCATGGAACACATTGGAATCTAAATGGATTTAAAACAAGTCATCTGCCTCACAAAAATGTTACATGTTCAAAACGGCAAAGGATCTTGTTTATATTGAATAACTTATCTTTGATCTAACTTCATTGTTTCTACACCTGTTGAGGACATTTTGACTTTTATTTGTTGATTTCCCCTCAAGGTTTTTACGCTGCTGCAACTGTCCCTGGCACGGAGCTTGCTCATGGTGAAAGACGTGGGAAATAACCAGGACCCACGAAGTATTTAGCAAACTCTCTCTCTCTCTCTCTCTCTCTCTCTCTCTCTCTCTCTAATCTCTCTCTTTAATCTCTCTCTCTCTCTCTCTCTCTCACGACAAGTACGTTTTCGATTAAATTGATTAAAAAAAGAATATATCATTTTGGGAAAAAATTGTTTATGAATTAAGTACTTTAATTTTATACATTGATTGTTTGATTTTGAGGGCACCATGCGTTTCGTCGGACCTAAGAACCTTACTGTCCAAGGCTAATGGCCTCAGGCATTTAGTTTATCTCGAGGGTCGACAAAACGCATGGTGCCCTAGAACATACACATAAAATGTTTTTTTATAGCTTTCATATTTTTTAGACATACTTATTGTTTTACTACTGTTTTCCGTGATGTAATATTAAGCCCGTCACTGTTAAACACCAACAAATCAAACTGAGATCAGTTTTTGCCCATTCTGTGACCTAAGCGGTCCAACATCTCAACAGCCGTCTAAACTCTCACTCACTGGTCAAACATCAATTTTTTTGCCTGCCCTGAAAACATTAGAAATGTTGGTCTCTTCAATATAAATGTGTATAGGAACATTTTTAAAGGTATAACAATCTTATTTATTCAAACACGAATTGGTTTTTATATTTTTATTTGAGAAGTAGTGTTTCTAATATTAAATGATTTAAGTTGTGGGGAAATAGTTTTAAAGACATTTTTAGAAAAAAAAAACAAGATTGATATCAAAACATAATCAAAAATACATCTATCTTTTTAAAAGAGAGTCCAATTCGTGAAAGCGTTTCTTCAATATTCCAATGTCTCAGTTTTTACTTTGTCTCTCTATTTCATTTTACCAAAGTATAAGCATAGCCAAAATAGGAAAAGTTTTCAAAAAAAAAATATGATTCTTTTAATTTTTATTTAGTGTATAAAACGTTTAAAATAACAAATCATCATAATTATAATAATAAAAGAAACTCGTTTCGAGCAGTGAGAGGTGTTCCCTCCGACTCTGAAAAAAACCCCGCAAAATCGAGATGAAGAAAGTTATAAAACTTTTCATGGAAACAAAGGATTGAACCCCGGTTGCCAGCGTGAAAATCCAGAGCGCTTACTATTATGAAATTGGGACCACATCTCTAAACGTACTTGTATTAACGTCTGCAACTGTGCATCTGTCTTAGAATAATGAAGGCTGGTCACTATTCATAATTTTGCGTCAAACGCCACGAGTAAATCTTCGTACCTTTTTCTTGGAATGTTCCATTAAATAGGTGTGATGGCTTCAAATTAAAAAAAGAACGTTCATATAGTTTCAATTTGAAGGTTAGTTAGGTTACGAAAAAATATTTACACATTTACACATTCCATTTCGTTTTTAGATAAGAAACACTTAATCAGTAAAACAGCTATCAATTTTAACTTTTTTTATCTCCTATATATTCCCATAGTAAATTATCCCCATTAGTTAAAATTTCATTAAAAAGGTTGAAATGTTTCTGAAAAACATGTGTCGCCCTACCACGGTCAAGGAATCAGATATGTTCAATAACTTAAACCAGATCTTTGAGACAAGAATGTTAACATAAACTCCATTCAACGATCTTTTTAAAAAAATTGTTTTCTTATTTTTGTCTTTTCTATTAGTTTAATATGACACAAGTGTGCATGAGCAAAACAGTGGTTATGTTTAATACATGTACTTACAGTATATACATCGATGTTGTTTCTTAAAAACTATTACTTAAAACTATGATTGAAAATCTGCAAACAACAAAAGTTTTTTTCATGCAAACAACAAAAGTTGCTGGGCATCCCATTTCATTTGCACATTTAGACTTATCTTTTTCTACTTTGAGAACCATCCAAAACCAATTATAGAAGACGTTTGAGACGACCATGGATTAAAACTTAGTTTGACAAAAAATTGCAACGTAACAACGACGTGACAATCCCAGTATTCCTTTACATTTTACTTATCCTTATTTTACCTAAGCAAACGCTCGGCTGCTTCCATAAACCCCGACTTGCGAAATGTCGGAGTTGACAGACAGAGAGCCGCCATTTTGGACCCTCTTCAGATTTATAAATCCCAATATCTAGAGTTTGGATTTATCAATATTCAAATGAATCATACAGTAAGCATTTTTAGAAAGGTTTCTATTAACATTCCAAAGATGAATTTAAAAATGTTGAAAAAGGAAAATAGTTAGAAATACTGACTTTTTAATTTCGCTTCCTCTATCAACCAGAAGTATTGACGCAGCACGAAAATTCCGCAAATTTAAACGTCATCATTTATCATCCCCAATAATTTTGGAGGAAAATACAAAGAACAAACAGTAGAAACACTAGAAGGTCTTCCGTTCGAGCAACGATTCTTGATAATAATAATAATAATAATAATAATAATGCTTTATTTAGAGAAGGTAACCCGATTAGTACCAGGTACTATTCTTCCCCGGGGCCTTCTAATTTCAAACAACATATTACATAAAATGATACAATCAAAGATAAAACATGTAGAGTTCGTTAGTGCATAATGTAGTGTACATCTAAATGAGATATAGATTCAAAATTAATAAAGAAGTCAATACTAATTGTTCAAGAGACATTGTCTTAAACAATAGTAATAGTCAAACATCTTGTACAAAGGACATATTCAAACATTTATTTACATACGTTGGCTAATTATAATTTTTTCTACATTTCGTCTAAAAATAGGTAAGGTTGGTGATAATTTTATATGTAATGGTAGGTTATTCCATAAATTTACACCTGAATATTGAATAGAATTTGTAAATAAAATTGTTCTATGTTTTGGTAAACGAATATTATAATTTAATCCTGAACGTAAGGAATAGGAATCATTGCTATGAAAAACGAAAAGATCCTGGAGATATTCGGGGCTCATACCATAAAAAGTTTTGTACAATAAAATACACTTATGTAGTGTGACTAATTCAAATACATTTAGCCATCCCAGTTTTTCAAACAATGGTTTTGATTGTTCGTCGGGTGCTGCATCAAGAATAATTCTAGCAGCCCGTTTCTGAAGTTTATGAATTCTTTCAATGCTAGTTTTAGATGCATTGCCCCATATTGTAAGACAATAGTTTATTGAAGGCAAAATATATGCATTATAAAAAAGTTTTCTGGTATTTAATGGAAGAAATTTCTTAATTTTACGGAGTGTAAATAACTTGTATGTTAAGGATTTACAAACTGAATCTACATGATAATCATAATGAAGATTTTGATCTATATAGACACCTAAGAGTTTTTCAACATTAACATTTTCAAGCTTTTCTCCAGAAATTTCTGTATTAAGTGCTGGAATATCTAATTTTGACCTTTTTTGTTGTGTACACATAAGCATAGATTTTGATTTGTTCGTGTTCAGAATCATTTGGTTCTGTAAACACCAGTTTTCAATTTCGCATAAATCATAATTCAAAAATGTTTCAATATTATGTACATTGTTATCAGATAAATGCAGAGTTGCATATCTGCAAACATATCAATATTACAGTGATTGACACATAGGGGGAGGTCATTTATGTACAATAAAAATAGCAGTGGACCTAAAATAGATCCCTGGGGCACCCCTGCTGTGATAGGTAAGATATCAGAAGAACATGCACCAATTTTAACACTTTGGGTTCTTTCATTTAAATAAGACTGAAACCATTTAATTGTAAGTGAATCAAAGTTATAGTGCCTCAATTTCTCAATTCAGAGATCATGACTGACTAAATCAAATGCTTTACTGAAATCTAGAAATGCTATGCCAGTGAGATTCCCTTGATCCATTGCATGCAACCAGCTGTCAGTAAGTTTGGTTAGTGCCGTTTGGCAAGAATGGAATTCCCTAAAGCCACTCTGTGAGTTTGTAATGAGGTCAAAAGCTCTGGTGAATTCACGTACTTGATTAGCAACATGTTTTTCAAAAATTTTTGATAAAGTCGGTAAGATTGATATTGGTCTGTAATTACTTGGATCATTTTTATCGCCCTTTTTATATATAGGGGTGACTTTAGCTTGTTTCATATGCAAAGGAAAGATGCCATTAGTAATGCTAGTATTAATTAGATGAGTTATAGGCTTAGAAATTATATCAGCAGAGAGTCTTAAGAGGCGGGGACCAATGAAATCTATACCTGCCGATTTATTAATGTCAAGTTTGCATAGCATTGAGAAGACCTCGTCTTGTCTTATAGGAAGTAAGCTAAATACATTTTCATCATTAAGTTTTGACTTTGTGAATTCTTTCAACTTTTCTGGTTTAAAGTTACGCTTTGGTAATTCATTTAATAAATTGCTAGAAATTTTTGTAAAGTGTTCATTAAAAACATTGACAATACCTTGTGTATCGTTAATTTCTGATCCGTTGTCCTTAATATGAGTAGGAAAAAAATATTTTGGCTTTGAGGATAAATGGTTCAGATAGCTCCAGAGTTCTTTAGGATTAGAGCTCTCCTCAATAGCTGATTTATAATAAGTACATTTAGCATTATTAATCAAAAGCGTAACTTTATTCCTCCAATGTCGAAAATTTTCAAAGTCTTTGTGTTGATGATAGTAATCTCGTAATTGTCTAGCATCATTAATTTCTTGTGTTAACCATTTTGGACGAGACTCAGTTTTCACACGTTTAGTCTTTACTTTAGCGTGACTATTTAGAATAGTATTAAACATATTGTAAAAGTTCGCTAAGATATCGTTAGGATTGTCCAAATTCGTAAGGGCATCAAAATTGACACTTTTTAAATCGGAAAGAAATTTTTCTTCATTAAAATTCTTAAAGTCGCGGTATTGAATTTCAGTGTGTTTTCCCTTACGCTGCATGTTGTTAGATCTGCGTGTTGCACAAACAGGGTAATGATCAGACATAGCTATGGGTGGTACTTGGATTTCACAGATGAGGTCAGGTTGGGTAGTGTAGAAATGATCAATAAGGGTAGATGAGGTGTTAGTAATTCTAGTAGGTGTGGTAATTAATTGAGTTAGTCCAAATTCTTCTAGTGCAGATGTCCAGGATATAGGGGGGTCTTTTAGTAGATCAATATTAAAGTCACCTGTAAGTATGATTTCTTGGTCATCACAGCAGGAGGCACGATTTATCTCCCTAGCTAGGTCCTCCATCCAGCAGGTGGGTGCAGATGGTGGGCGATATGCAGAACAATAGAGGATAGGCTTTGTGTTTTTTAAATTGATTTCTAACCATATTGTTTCTATGTTACTAATTTCTAAATCTTGTCGACGCTTATAGGATAGATTATTTGAGACATAAATAACTATTCCACCACCTCCCTTATTTTGTCGATCTTTTCTTTCAAGTACATAACCATCTATATTCAAATCTGCGTCACTAATTTGTTCATTTAAAAAAGATTCACAAAGCCCCAACACATCCATAGATCGTTCATTTTGTAAAATTAATTTCATTTCGTCTAATTTTGGTAGAAGATGACATACGTTAAAATTTCCGAAACGCAAACCTTTTTTAACTAGACCAAAACCAGAATTTGTCGGGGCACATTTATTAGAGATGTTTATTGCTTTAGTAGAATTTAGATTTTCAGGGCTAGGGCTTTTGTTTATCTCCTGTTTAGAATTAGATTTTTGCTTAGTTTTGAGATAATGTATATTTTTGGCAGCTGAAAATTCTATTTGAGAATTTTTTAAGATACATTTACATGAATTTTTGTTACATTCTGAACATAAAGTTTCGAGAGGTAAAAAGTTATTTTGCAGACTTAATGAAATACTCTCTGTATATTCGGCCAGACATTCGTTGCCCCTATTCTAGTACGGACAGAACTTTTGTTTGTGGCCAGGTTCCCCACACTGCCAACAGTCTACTTTGCTCCCATGTCTACAATTCCGGGATGAATGGCCTTGTTCTCCACAGAAGTAGCAGCACGTATATTTCATCGATGCGGAGGGAGCCGGTACTTGATGTTGCTTCAGAACTGGGACATGTTTATTGTATAGTTTCAACAGAGAGGCGGTTCCTTGGTCAGATAAATGTATACCGTCCTTCCAGTATAAAGGGGAATTCCAGGCTATGAAAATTTGACTTGATTTAATCACTGTCGCACCATACTCTTCGCACACAAAACGGATAGCTTCATTCACATCAATGATCAATGCATCTTTTCGAGGCATGACTTCACAAATGAAAACATTAATATTTGAATTTCTCTTCTTCAGTTCCATTATTATCTCGGAAAAGTCATTTTCTACTGCTTCCATATTCCGTTTATTTGAGGCATCATTTCCTCCAGCCTGAATTATGACATTTTCTAGAGAAGACACATCGTATTGCTGCAATTTCTTACGAATATAAGAAATGCTGGCTCCTCTGTTGGTACTCACACTAACATTTGAACATAACCCACGGGTTTTAATTCGTTGCAGAATTGAACTTCCGATCAGGAGTGTAGTTTTCTGCTGGTTGCTAGATGTGGAATTACGTTGTTTCAGGACGGAACTGTTTCCTAGTTTCCGGTGCACAGGTTGTTGTGGTTCTGTTTGTAGAGCTTTCTTTCATAGATACTTCTGGTATAACTTCATTACACTGTACATGTCTAGAAGTGACATTGTTAGAAGCCTTTGGCAGATCATTTGTACAATTGCCTTTATGTTTGAGGACTGTACAGGTTGTCTGAGTACATGAACTGGTTACACGTTTATTTGCATTTTCACTCAGTTCCTTTTTTAACGACTCGATTTCCTGCGTTAAGCGTTGAACAATTGATGAAAGTTCCTCCACGCGTAAGGCAGAATTACAGCACCTGCTGCATTCTTTAGTTTCATTACACGGAGCATAATTCGATAGGTTCCTCCTTGGCGTAGATGCCATTTTTGGCGGCGGTTGGGAAATAATGATATTTGTTTCATTTATGTCACATGCGTAAACACTTATTTCCTCAATGAATTTCTCGCACCATGATGATGCTGTACTCCCCTGAATATGGAGTACCGAGGTACTTCTGTAAATTGTAGCTGTAACAGATCTACAACTAGTCTTAAAAATATGGCCATCTCCCTTAGTAGTTTTCTCACATATCAATTCCTGTTGCAAATATGAAAAAATAATTTCATATTTTTCTTGGTCAAAGTTCACAGTAAAGCTCCTCTTATTGGTGGTGACTTTTAGAAAGCTTGGTATGTCCACATTAATATGCACGTCATCATGATTGTCATTTATTGGATTTGTGAATCCAGTAAAAGAATCCAGAAATGATCTAAAAAGACTGGAACTTGAACTCACATCCATCATTTGATTTACTACATAGTGATTATTGAAAACAGTACTTATTTTGTAATCCAATCAGAGTAATTGCACAGGTAGCTCAGGTAAAATCAGGAGCCAAATTTAAGCACGTCTTATCACCTCGGCGTCTTATCTATATATGATCAGAAGCAATAAGATATTGCAATAAGATAAGACTTGATATTGTCATTCAAAAATAATAGAAAAATCTGTTTATAAGAACGGTTTCGCTTAGGTTATGTGTAAAATATATTGAACATAAGAGATTCATAAATTCGAATTTTGGCCCCACTTTACCCCTTTTATAAGTGGCCAGCCCTTTCTTCTTCTAATAATAATAAAAATGAAAAAGGAACAATACAATTATAGAAATGCCTTCCATTTGAGACGGAAGAACCTAATAATAAAAGTATGTACATGAAGTTTTTTCCAATTAAACAGGTAAAGCCTTATTGCTGGAAACTGAATGTTTGAACTATTTTTTTAGTCGCTGAAGAGACACCGAGAGAGACTCTGAGAGAGGCTTCAAACGAGGTTCTTTTTTCTATATGTTGAAATACCACAAAAAATCGCCGAAACTCTGCATGGAATATATGGAGATCCAAAGGCCGAAGGAGGTATATATTTCTTGTAATTTTGCTTGTTGAAATATATTACAAACATCCTTTTTTTCAGATATGTACACCTACGTTTATTCTTCAAATCCATAAGAGTATCTTATTTTATGAAGAAAACAAGACCCAAACACACATTCATATTTTTTTTTGTAATTTTGACTCTATGAAATATATATATGTAAATGATGTAAAATAAAACTTCTTTTATTATCTGATAAATAACAGCAGTATTGTTTAACAGAGAATTAAAAAAAATATTAGTAAGAATAATCTTTAGTCAGTAATACCAAAAAAAAAAATAACAATGTACTTTGCTTAGAAAACTTTACAAATTTTGAGATATATTTCACATACTTACATTCAACAAATGGATTCATGACAAACAAACAAAAATTGATACCTGGATAGATTTATAAACACGTATTTCTAGATAAAAGTTGGTTTATCATGATGCAAATAATAACTTTCTAAATAATTTAAAAAACGTCAATTTTTGATGAACATCCAAATTTATCATTTTATTAAATCCATTATTTGGAAACATCAATTAACATTAAAATTTATGTAGCTGAACATTTTATTTTCAAATTTACTGTTATTAACATGACTTACAAGGTCTCTGCGGTAATTATTGAGACATGGTTTATAATTGTTTTTTAAATGAACGTCTTTTAAAAATTTGCTTATATGTATAAAAATGATTGGCAACATGTTATTTCTTCTTTCCAATGGTAATTATTGAGACATTGTTTATAATTTAAATATTTAATCATTTAAAAAACGTCTTTTAAATGAAAAGTTGTATCAACGTTTGACAGGCAACATATATTATTTCTTCTTTCCAATTGTATATTTTTTTCTGTCAATGGTAGGTGTACCTACTACCATGTCAAAGTTATGAAATCAGATATATAAATTATGTTTTGACACCAAAGCATTTTAACTAACGTTGGAACCATAGTATAACAGAAAATACCGATGATTCAATTTATTTATATAATTTTTCTTTTTTTTAATTCAATTCTTTTTAAAAATTTTTTTACAGCAACATTGACATATTTGAATTTTTGATTTATCTTCTTTGCTTTATGGAGAAAAAAAAAATAATTTCATGTCTCAATTTTCCATACAGCCCTCGTAGGTTGTTATTTAAGATTTTTGATTAAGGGTTACTTACATATTCTATCCTTGCATAGAAATCTCTGTCTTTCAGTGATACATCAGATAAAAGACGTGATGGTCGTAGATGGAATGTTCTTACAGTCAAATCTATTTGAACATTGACCTGACGTTCACGGGAGAGAAAAATGAATAAATCTGATTAAATAATTGAATTCACTCTGTGATTTGTATTTTCTGTAATGAAACATATGGAGATAACGAATAGTATTCAAGATCAAAAGTCCATCATACAATACAAAACAGGAGCAGAGGAAAATATCAGAGGAAGGAGTAAAGTGTCATGGAGGAGTAGCATCCCCTATTGACCAGTCACATCCGAATTGTACTCCTTGTCATGATCGAGAAAAAACGGAAAAATTCCTTCGTCAAATCAATGTAAAAAAAAATGAACTAGCAATTAGTATGAAAAAAGTCAGTCAGCATTTGACTTATTAATAAATTGTTTCTCTAACAAGGTCATTGTATCGACCAAAGAACTATGAAATGGTAATTTTTATTTCATCAACTGGTTCGTCAAAAATTTAATATTTGAGCATGCTCTTGTGTATCGGATCAATTGAGATACAAAAACTCCGTATACAAGTGGTGAAGGTATATTGCTGTATAAGTAAGGGAAGATGACGATAGAAAAGTTCACGTTATCATGTTCATCATAGAGTTCGGTTGTTAGATTACCATTATCTGTCTTTTTCAGATAAAATGTCCACATATGAAATAGATGTATCAGACTTTGAAAATCACCAGGATATATCGTGTCAAATAATTAAAGGAAATTACTATTGATAATTAACGATACTTCGTCGATATATCTAAATGTGGAGTTGAAGTCCACCGGAAGTGTTTTTTTTTTCTTTCCACGCATAGGATTTTCACAAATTCTGCTTCATATGAATGCAAAAATAAGTCTGCTAAAAACGGCATGCAATTGGTATCCGTGAAAATTCCAAAAGATTGTTGGAAAACATAGTCTCATAAGCAACATAGATATTGTCAATCAGATACTCAAGCTTCTTTTTTATGCCGACTTCAGAGTACATTTGTGCACAATCAGAATGTTTTAAACAAAATGATTTTGCAAGTTAGCAATAAATTACAAGGCAAGTAAATTTACAAGTTTTATTTCATTAAAATGGAGCTGTAAATAATATCGTAAAGCATGGAACTCAATTAATCGTGGGGAAAGGTTGTATATAAAATTTGAAAGTTTCAAGATTTTAATCTGTTGATTTTGTTTTTTTAATTTTAAATATCCACATCTCATTTACACAATTTCTTGAATTTATCGTTGCACAGTACTCTTGAAGTTTATCCTTCACTCTTTTTAATGTCTTGGTGGGGAGTTAAGAAAAAGGCTTGGCGGATTATTTACTCAAATCTCCGATGTATTTTGTATTTGGAAAGATTCTTTAAAAACTTTTTTTCCAAAAACACTATTTCATTGAATACAACATCTATTGACTGCAAAATCTTCTATAAATAAATAATGCAAACAAGCAGAACATTTTTTGAATGACGTAGGAAAATATAAGAATTAATAAATATATTGCAAAATCTCTCTTTCAACAGTATTTTATTTTTTTTCTTATTTTACTTCTCTCTAGAGCTTGCAATTACTTTTGAGAAAATATAATAGGTAAATGCAGCCACGTATTCAGCATTTTTTCAGAAGGTTGGGGCACCCCAGTGTCAAAAATGAATTAACTCAGAAATTTCTTGTGAAGCAAAAAAAGAATCGAAACCTCCTTTCCACAATAAGAAAAAAAGACCAATTTCAGGGATGGGTGAATGGGGATGGATTGGAGTATGCCGCTTTGAATGTATGACGTATCTGCCAATACCAGGGTTGGGGGTAACCCGTCGCTCTTGTACTTTGTATTTTGTGTAGCAATTTAACTGGAGCGGATCAAAGATCTTTTTTTATAAATTGCATAAAGTCCATCTTATAATAGAGATGTGTTTCCCAATTAACTTTTATTTATTATTTCTATGAAAATTATAAATGACAGCCCTAAACGTAACTAAACATAATATAAAAATGCCATATCAGTCTAATTATCGATGGAAAGTACGTAACAGTAAAAAGTTATTTTTTTTAATATGCAAGTGATTTTGCGTACATCTAAAAATGACTTCTTTGTAACATACCCTCGACTCGTTTTTTGCTGATTAAGATAAATCTTACTAGTTCCTTAAGATACCTTACTAAGCCTTCTTAAAATAAAAAAAAGAGGTGAAATTAGATATGGCTTGCTCCCTTAAACTTAAATGCTGGAAAACTTGAGCATCTTAAATAATTAGTACTTTTATAAATCCAGTAGATGTTGATTAGTGAGCAGAATTTTCTTTAGAAAGAAATGTCAAACTTCCCTGTTCTTAGCTGTAATGTTATACAAAATTATTAAGGTATGTTGACATCCAATCATGAAACAAATACATTAATTTAATTGAAAGGCATAAACAGTTCTAAACAGGCAGGTATTTAACATTATGCACGAGAAAAAAAAAATTAATTTAAAATATTTTAATCAACGTACACGTGTCCAGCTCGGAAGTAACGGGTATGACCCTTGGTGAATATCTTGCACACTCATGTGTGAAATAATTTGATTAATATAATCATATTAAAAGAGTCAATTTTTGATACACATAAAATTCTCAGAAAAAAGAATATGAGATTTTTCTTCCGCGTTTTGTTGTATATCACATCAGGGTCAAAGTAGGGGTACATTGTTCGCGTACCGCAAGCAATGAGCTCACTAAATGATACTCCCGCCTCCCTGATAGTTATAATGGCAAAGTCCATGTTTCGCTGTGACTGGGAAACCAAATTATGTGTCTGATCAAAACGTAAAATAGAAGGTGCACAGTTGCAACATGTAACAAAGATTCTATGAACGTTTCATTTATTTTCACTATGTGGTATGAAAGGAGTTGCGATAAGAGATGGGTACCCCAAAGCGTAACAGTTAGACAGACGGACGGACAAACTGATTTCTATATACCCTCCCGCTTTTCAAGCGGGGGTATAATAATTCAAGCGATTTATATTAAAAGTCTACACCGCCCTTCTTCTTGTTGAAAACAAAACTGACTTCAGGATCATCAATGTCTACATCTCTCGAATTTTGTGTGGAAATAATTCTGTCACGTCAAAGTATATATGAACAATATTTCATTATATGAGAGTGTTGAGAAAAAGAATACAGAGCGAATTTTTAAAGGTCTAGCAATATAATCTACTGCAAACACTAACAGTGCCAGTCAGGTAAGTATCTGATGCAAAAAGTACATCATAAAGAGCTGGACTTGTATAATAGTTATCACACAGAATATGATTTATAATGTTCATAATTTTAATTGATTAGACAGATAAGGACCTTCATAAAATTGAAGAGCCACATTGTATCCGATGTCATAGTCCGCTAAAACAAACATTTTTGCTGCCAACTGGTGTCACTTTTTTGCAGGCACATACTACACTATGTCATTAAGGCCTTTTAATGAATAAAAATACAAAATTACAGTAAACATTAGACTTTTGCATGTAATGTACAATATGAAAATAGAATTTACCTTGCATCGTTTTTTTTAAAACGGGTATATAATATGAGTAACACGGTAAAGAAATGAACCATGTATTCATTTTAAGCCACATGCTGGTGAATTCGAATCAATTATTTCTGAAATAAAGTTATTAGATTATATAGATTCGACTTAACTTTCCTTTTAATGAAGTTTTATAAAATATAAATACATTTCTTTTATATATGCTCATTTTTTATTAATTATAATTAATTCAGGAAATATCACTGTTTACATGCAAAAAGAATATTGGTACATTAAATCCCACTATACTCTCATCAATAGTTAGGTTTCTTGCCAAGTCGTATGCCTTTGGAAATGATTTATTAATAAGATCCAGTACTGGTCAGGACTTGTGCGATGGGTCATATACAGGGGTCCTGCGCGGGACACGTGTTGCAATTTAATTACAATGTAGAAATTTGGAAATAATTTGAAACCTTTTTCTGGTCATAATGTTTGGAGAGCATGGTTACATAAAAAGTGGGGCGATTCCTGCCAGTAAGACTAAAGTCTTTTTTTAGTATTCCCATCGACAAGTACAACCCTAAATTATCTGCCATTTCACTTCTATCAGTATCTGGACATTTATGGTTCCTTGAATAAGCCTTTGGATCACGCTGCGAAGAAATACTGTTAAAACACTAATTTTCGTGGAGGTTTAATTTTCGTTGTTTTCGTGGTATGGAGAGACCCACAAATTTATGACCACCACGAAATGTAAATTTTCATGTGCACAAGTACAGAAAACCACGTTTGAAAATATATGATTTTACATTGTCATTTATTTCCTCAACCGGTACAGAAAGTTTGTTAAAATATTATACAATTGAAACTTCAATGTCAGGTAGAATAACAGGGCACATATGTCTTGAAAAGGGTCTGATATCAAGAGGAAATTAAAATTATGCACATATCCCACAATTGTCCATATTTTGTTCGAAGGCCGAGGGACATCATCTTTACTGTCGAATTCGGATTCAAACCCTTAATCAGAGTCATTTTCGGAAACAAAATCTGTTTCTCCAATGTTTGCAAAATTACTTATTTATTAAGGTCAAGATCTATTAAATGAAAAATGCCTACAGATTTACCAAAATTGAGAAATAAATTCCTTTATTGATGCTTTACAACTTAACCTTGGTCAAATACTGTGTTTCGGGGCATAATTTGTTGGTAGATATGTAAAACTGTTTTTAACCTGTAATTTTCAATGAAAAATTAAGAAAACTAGTCATGAGTAAGGGAGTTGTTTTCATATTCCACAAAGGAGATGTATCCAAATTGTCCACAGTCGCACAGAAAACGGTAATTAGTATATTCATTGCCTCTTCTTTAAACCAATATCAAATGTGATAAAGGTATCCGGTTTACTTTTCATATGATTTCAAATTGAATGTCCTGAAAATACCCTATTCTCTACATAATTCTGCAAAAGCCGTAAAGTACGGGAAAAAGGAAGTTGAAATTGATTATGACGCCATAATGGATCTAGCACCAAAAATTAGTCTACAGCTATATACATGTACTAGATCTTGACCTTAAATAATAACATTTTTTGTACGGGAAACTATGTTATTGAACTATAAAAGTGTTTCTTCTCTTCTGACAAAATTTTGTACAGGCGACTTCCTCTATTCGGTGGATTTCAACGAAGTTTTGAGGAATTATATGTTATCATATAAATTATATATGTCATGGTTTTTTTTTTACAATTCGCTACTAGTGCCAAGTTCTGGGTAATTAAAAAGACCCTTCCGGAAAGGCGTAGTATGTAATTCATTTTAAAAGTGATCAATTCAAACTGTAGATATTCGTATTTCTAAATTTGAAGTGTGGCCAAAATGAAGGCTGTCTTCAATGAACAGATCGGAATTTACGGATCAGCTAAGCGTTTAGGTGAAAGAAACTTATGTAGCATGAGGATCAATGAAATGTAAAGGACCTTTCGGATTGTCGCGTTGCAATCACTTTACAAATTTGATTTGAATTAGTGTTTTCCTCAAACGTCGACTATAAGTGTTTTTTTCTACATCTAATCGTAGACAACAATATAACTTCAAGTAGAAATACAATAACTATTTCTTTTTAGCTTTAATCCACGGTAAACTTATCCTTAACCATGGTTATAAGTAATAGCTTTTCAAGAAACTGGCCTTACTTAAGCAATCAATTATATAGTAAATATTACCTGGCTATATTTAATTTTCCATGCAGTAGAAGGAAAAGAAATGTCAAAAAACATAAAATCTTTTATAAAGATTTTTTAATAAAGTTGATATGAATATTTTTTCTGATAGATGCCAGTCATTGAACATATATAGTATCAGATTTCTTGACTATCGGGGGAGAATAAGGTTTTATTCAGCGATATATTCCAGTCTTTTGATGAATGTGTAATTAGTCGGGATTGTACACTTTGGGGGTAAACAGGACATGCAGTTTGGGAAATCCTTCCGGAGTCACTGCTTTAGTGTTACTTGCCCATTTACAATATGATATTTGTACAATTTGATAAATAAACCCTATAAAACTCTGAATTCCGGTTCTAAGTACATACATTCTAAATTTCATTGTAGATATCAGATCTATGCAGTAAAACATACATTCTAAAGGAAAATTGCTAACGGTTACTGGTGACGTTTGGCGCAAAATCATGTATCGATTTTTTTTCAGAATCGGACGGAAGACCTCTCGTTGCTCTCAACCAGTTGTTTTCTAGTCTTTATCAATTTTTTAAAGAGGTTGATATTTTTCATCTAATGGTTTCTTTGCAACTTAAAGTTTTCAAACTCGCCAGTAAAATAACTAGACAATTTTTTATCATTATTATAATGTTACCATCCTTTAGTTTCTCAAGTATGTAATACATTCAAAATAAAATGGTTTAAACGACGGATGCATTTTTTTTTTTTTTTTTTGTATTAGAAAGATAATGCATACATAAATAATGTAAATATATGTATAAATACTTATTTAAAAATCATCATGGATTTTAATGCTAGTTAACATACAGCTGATGCTTCAAAAATTTGTTTTTTAATATGGAAAATACAAGTTATATAATATTTTACAGACTAAAGAAATTTAATTTATATAACTAGTTCATGAACTCACAAGGGATATATTTGTCCCTGTCTCAGCCAGACGGCTTTCACCGTTTCGTTTGAATTTTATTTACATCGACGATTTATATTTTGCATTTACGTTATGAACTTATATTTAAAAAATAAGATGTGTATGTATTTACTTTCAAACGAATCAATAGATGAATTGGCATTAAAAAGCAACCGAGCACAAAAGATTATTGTAATGTAAAAATTAAGGATGCCAAAATATTTATTTTCCTTAGTCGTACATTCGATAGCAGATTTTTAAATAAAAAATAAATTTTCGAAAATTTATTCAAAAAGTAACATCAACATGCCCATACAGTATATTACGCACCGATATTCAGAGGAAACTAAAGTGGGGATAAGATATTGAAATTAAAAGGATTTATATTAGCAAATAGTTTTCCAAAATGTATGAATTCTCTTAAATCACACTCATAAATGTGGTCTGTACATTTTTTCATTCTAGTACACGAAGATAATTGTCAGCAAGGTGTTTCAGTAAAAATAAATTGAACATATATATTGAATTGAATATAGAATTTGAACATTATTAGAGGTAATAAATAAATTAAGTATTAATACAATCCAATATAGCGCTGCATAATTTACTACAATAACAAAAAAAAAATTCATTTATCTAGAAATAATCATATATATGTACTTTTCATATGCATAAACAGTGTGAATTTATTTATTACAGTGAATTCGTGAGGGCGGATACTTTTATGGTTTGCGAAATAAAGCTTTATCAATTTTGAGGTGAGAATTCCTTTGTCACTCCCTTTTCCTGCATTCATTAAATATTCCAATGTTGTTTCATTATTCGATCGTCGGTCCATTCGACTGACAATTTTAATATACAAATATTTTCAGTGTTTGAATAAAAATTATTTGTCCGATATAAATAAATAGATATATACTCTAAAAGCACAAATATTCGTGGGGGATTAAATTTTGTTTATTTCGTTGTTAACAATTATTTACGACAATACATCCCACGCGAAATTTTATGTTACTATATATTGAATGGGTTTGCTTTCAAAACAACGAAATTAAATGCCCACAAAGCAACTTTTGGTGACAAATCAGAGAAATTTTATCCCAACGAAAATTTGTACTTTTACAGTTTAATGAAATAATTGAAACATTTCATAGTGTTTTTTTTTTATAAATGAATCATTGTATCCATGCAGGGAAACATAAGTAAACTACAGGAATGTATGGATAATGACCTCTTTACTATTAAACTTATTATGTTTTTAATAAAAATCATTTTGGATAACAAAAAAAAGTATTTGGGGGAGTTTTGTTATGAAAGTGTGATTGTTTCCAATCCTTATGTTTATAGATAAAATATGTTCAAAACAAAGGGTGAAACTGAATATATATAGTAAAACTTCTATCCGGAAGACTACCTATACTCTGAAACTTCCCTGAGGAAAGACAGACTTCCGGCAGAAAATTATCATTAAACAATCCAACCATCCTTAAAAGGGAAAGGCATGCATGCATCGAGTAAATGTACATGCCTGAACATTTAACAAACTTTATTTGAAAATTTGTTTGATAAAGTATTATGGCAAAAATTAAAAAAAAAATATAGAATAAACCCGCCCGGATCTCCATGCCTAATTCAACTTTTTCTCGTAGCAAACACCCTGCCACCAAGGGATATAATGCCGCATTAAATTCGTACTTCGTATTTGTATTCGTCTTCATTGATTATGCTTCATTGTTTGTGTGACTGAATTAACCTTTGTAATAGAGATTATCATGATTATTTATTGAGGAAACTCTATCAATATAAAATACAGTACGGTTTTACAAGAATAAAGCAACATTGAAGTAAGGGCAAAATGAAGAATTAAAAAAAGTACAAAGTGAAATGTAATAAAAACGAAAATGAAAACAATAAAGCGACAAATAAATTCAAACAAAGAAGTTAGTAGAATAAAAAATAAAAGCAAGATAGAAATACTTTTGCAGGTACAGTAATTCCCTTCCATACCTGTTCGCCTTATGAGTATCTTTGTCGTTTATTTAAATCCTTTTGGAAGTCACAGCTACTTTTTTTAAATTCAATTGATTAAACCCTAAAGAAAAGTTGAGTCTTTAGATTATTAATAATATTTTTATTTTCTTCAATCTTTTATTTTTTAAATGAAAAAAAGAAGTGACATGTAACATGGGACATGCATGTTCAGGAAACTCTTTATAATATTTCATCAACACTTCAGAATTTTTCCCTGGTATATTTTAAACCATTTAAGGAAGGACTGTGTACAACGTAAAAATAATCTCCCGCTATATAACAATTATCTCAATTTTGAAAATTTAAGAAAATTTACATTTGTCTGAAATTATTCTTCAGTAACGTCATCTTTCACACATTTGATTCCTTTATTTCATCAAGCTTTTTATTTAAAATTGAGGATGTTTTTGAAAATTGGCAGTTAAACGTATTCAGTGAAAAATGCTTTATATAAGTCATAAAACATTTGAACATAAATTGGTCCGAACTTTTAACTGTCAGAAAATTGAATTAAAATCTATTCAATTCTTTGTGTTTTAAAGATATTTGAAGTTTGAACCATTCTATACAAAATCTAAAATTATTGAAATCTCGAAAGTCACGATATGTCCAGATTTGCAAACAAAAACACTTGCTACCTGAGTGTATATTTCAACGTCGGCAGATGGGATATCTGATTAGAACCACTAGATGGCTATTCTTTGTCCAAAATATTTATTTATGAAATCATTTTAACCGTGCTTATTGAACATATGGTTGACAGTTAAAGGATGGGACCATGTATTCTAAATACAGTTATTCTATTTTAAAATAAAACGGACCTTGTGTTACTTCACGTCATGTCTATTAACAATCCATAGGATATATAAGGAGGGCTCTATATCACGTATATCATCGTCAGTTCTTGAAAGGAAAGAAATCATGAGGAACCTTTTCGCCTTCTTGATTGTAAGTAAACTTTATAAGTATGCATATACCTGTACTCCTTTAGAGATCTGTCTAGTTTTGGAATAAAATCAAATCATATTGAAATAATTACCTAGTTTAGCACGTTTTTCATAATGATACAAATAATTAATCATGTTAATGCACACTCCAGCTTAGAAATTCGTTTTTTTACTTACATATATTATATCACTTATTCTAACTTGGGTATCCAAAAAAAATGTTTCCAAATCTCCGCAATTTTTTTTATTCAGTCATCTTGATTTATGATTGAAAATGTCAATGATAATGTTTAAGGAGTGAAGTTTCTTTTATATAATGCACACACCCCCACTTTTTTCCCCAACCTCACTCAAACTATAGGAAATGTCAATTGAAAACCTGGTCCCCCCCCCACTTTTAGTGATGTACTGAAAATGTAGCATTAGAATTGGTACTGAAAGTAGTTTACACTGAAAAAAGTTAGCCTACCCCCCCCCCATAACCCTATAATATGATTGTTGATTGATTAAGTGTATATTGTTTAACGTCCCTCTCGAGAACTTTTCACTGATATGAAGACGTCACCGTATGCCGGTGAAGAGCTTCAAATTTTGACCTTTACTCGGCATTCAGGGACATTGAGCAGTGAAGGATCTTTATCGTGCCAGCGCCTGCCGCTGACACGGGGCCTCGGTTTTTAAGGTCTCATCCGAAGGACCCGCAACTTTCACTTCAAAGTGCCGAGCGCATGGCAAAGGAACAGTTGCTACCAATTTTAACGACTATGCCAGTTGCGGCCGAGATACGAACTCACGACCTACCGATCACGGAGCGAGCGCTCTACCGACTGAGCTACCGTGAACGGTACCTATAATATGAATACAAATATTGTATATATTGCTGAGGTTTTAAACTCTGATTTTTGTAGGACCAGTTGTGAAGATAAAGATGATTATTTATTTACTGGATTTAAAAACCCGCTGAACCTTTAACACTGTGTGGTCGTGTTTTTAAATAGTTTAAATATCTTTTATGAAGTAAACCCTTGTTTTCACCAACATAAAAAAGTTCAAAAAGACAAGACGATATTTAGTAAACAGCGTCATAGTATTTTAGTTAATGCAAAATTTAAAATTTTGAACCAAATTAAATGTAGAGTTATCTCTCTTGTCTTAGAGAAGCTGCTTGTGACATAAGGAAAACCGCATAAATTAATCTAATGTAATAGGCTGGAAGCAATCTTTTTTTTTTAACTAATTGAATCGATACAGTAAACGTTATAAGTTGAATGGAATTTCACAACTTAGTTTTTTTTTTTTTAAATCATATACAGTGTAAGCGTGAATCTTTTGGAGAATAGGTAACTCAAACATACACAAACTTTTTTTTCTAAATACCTATTCATGAATGAGGGTGGTCTATTGCATACATATAAGAATGCTACTATCTTAATAATGACAGTATATAAGTTTTGATAATGAAACTGATGAAAACAAATTTTTAAAAATTTCTTTCATTCCTCATAACATCGTGATTATGCCTTAAATGACAACCATGTTTAATTCGTCAGAGAGAGAGAGAGAGAGAGAGAGAGAGAGAGAGAGTATAGAGATAACAAACAGAATTCAATGTATCAAAGTCCATAAAATAATATAAAATAGGAGCAGAGTAAACACGGACACAAAAACATCAGAGGTGGGATCGGGTGCCATGGAGGAGTGAGCATCCCCTGCTGACCGGTAACACCCGCCGTGTGCGCATTCTCATGATCGTGAAATAACTGAAAAATCCGTCGTCAATTTAGTATATAAACAACGGATTAATATTACGTATAAAACGTCACTTAGCAATTGTCTCAATGATAAGTTGTATTTGCTGACAATATCATTATATCGACCATAAAATTTACGAAATGATGACTTTAAACGATACTGTCATCTTGTTATTCTTTTTTCATCAACTTGCTTGTCAGTAATTTACCTCGTTTTAGAAATTGTTTTTACGTAGAGCATGCTCTTGCGTATCGAATCAACTGAGATATATATACACTCCGTATGCAGATAATGAAGGCATATATGCTGGAGAAGTCAGGAAAGTTGACGAGAGAAAAGTTAAAGTCATCACATTTATCATATATCCTGTTAGATTACCATTAATGGGTTTTTTTTTCACTTAAAATATCCAAGTATGAAATAGATGTGTCTCAAGCTTACCAGAATATATCGTATCTACGTAGGAATGGAAATTACTATTTTAATGTACAATACGTCGTCGATATATCTAAATGTCGAGTTGAAGGCCACAACAAGTGTTTTCTATATTTCATGCGAAAGATTTTGCACAAGTTCTGCTTCATATGAATATAGATACACGGGTGCCACGCATATTAAATGCCTACAGCGACGATATTTACCGATTTCTATAAATATTCTCGTATTACACGTGTGGCTTTGCTGAATGAATTAAGAATATCCGATCCTCAGCCTGGAAGGTTAACTCCATAAATTAATATTTGATTTGAAATGCATCAAAATGAAGCTTGAAAATGATTTTCTTTTTTCCTGCAATGATTTTCATTTCATTCATCTTCATAAGATTCAAGATTTTTGGAAGTCTTAGAAAAGGTATCATAAAAATTGACATTTGTACCCTATAAAAGGAAAAAGAAATAAATACAGTTTTAGAGAAATACGGTTTTCTTGAATCAAGACTTAAATAACAATGCTTATTAAGGTGATATGAAATAAAAAGTGATTTGTGGTGTCTTGTGATGATAGCAAACACATCTTAAACGATGAATTATTGAAAACATGACGGAAATAGAAGACAAAAAATACCAAACAAGTATGAAAATCATGACAATTTCTCTGATTGCCTGAATACCTGTTGTTTTTAACCAAAAATATATTTGTTGATCAATTTGCAATCAGAAAATGTATTGCTGACATTCCAATTCTCATTTTCTACAAAAAATATTGGGGATTTGACAAATTTCCCTATTTAATATGATTAATTTTAATCTTTAACTTTAAACGAAGATTATGGATAAATTTACATAACTTTGTTGATTCAGAAATACTTTTATTGGTATTTTTGATTACTTAACTGCTAATTTAATAAACCTGGGGATCTAACTACCTTAAGGAAAACATACATAAATAGAACTTGAACAAAATTCTCTTTGATAAAAGAAATGCAAACATTCAAATATGTTTGCTTATGATTTTTTTAATCATTGAAACACAGGAGTTGACATTTATTTATAGTTATCTAGAAATTAAAACGGTGCAATTGATTTAGCTACGTGAACCATTGAAAAATAAATTAATATTGATTATGAAAGTAGATATTGTATGAATTATATCCCTTTTTACTGTGCTGAAATTAACACTGAAATTGAATGAATTTTAATGCTGACCTACATTACATGAACTTACTCTTGATATCCGTTCAAGTAGTAAATCAGACACAAAAGTGTTGACCTTACTATTGGGTTTTATAATCTGTGTCTGAATACAAACGATGAATTCTGTTTTTTTTAATTAAGTCAGTATTAAATTCTATTGAAACAAACACCGAAGGTTACATTTTTATGTTCACTTTGTTTAAACAGAGACACTATTGTTTTCTTACGTTTGAAAGTTACTGGAAATAATGAAATAATCATTTACGTATTATCCTATCTAATTCTAGCATATTTATTCTATTACTGTAAATCACTTTTCATTCGCGAGAACTTTATTTTCGCGTAATTACGCGAGACAGTGTGCTCGCGAAAAATTTAATTCTCGCGTATAATAGTTTTCCTTAAGATTATATAGAGTTATAACCACAATTCGTGAAAATTTTGTCTCGCTTATCAAGAGTCAATGACTATCTCGCGAAAAAAAAGGTGTCGCGAAAAATCAGTGATCTACAGTATTCAATATGTAATTTATTGTTATTATTTTTTTTATCTCTACTTCTGAGTGCGGATCCCTCTATCTCTAATTCTGAGTGCGGATCTCTCTATCTCTACTTCTGAGGGCGGATCTCTCTATCTCTACTTCTGAGTGCGGATCTCTCTATCTCTACTTCTGAGGGCGGATCTCTCTATCTCTACTTCTGAGGGCGGATCTCTCTATCTCTACTTCTGAGGGCGGATCTCTCTATCTCTACTTCTGAGTGCGGATCTCTCTATCTCTACTTCTGAGTGCGGATCTCTCTATCTCTACTTCTGAGGGCGGATCTCTCTATCTCTACTTCTGAGGGCGGATCTCTCTATCTCTACTTCTGAGGGCGGATCTCTCTATCTCTACTTCTGAGGGCGGATCTCTCTATCTCTACTTCTGAGTGCGGATCTCTCTATCTCTACTTCTGAGGGCGGATCTCTCTATCTCTACTTCAGAGTGCGGATCTCTCTATCTCTACTTCTGAGTGCGGATCTCTCTATCTCTACTTCTGAGGGCGGATCTCTCTATCTCTACTTCTGAGTGCGGATCTCTCTATCTCTACTTCTGAGGGCGGATCTCTCTATCTCTACTTCTGAGGGCGGATCTCTCTATCTCTACTTCTGAGTGCGGATCTCTCTATCTCTACTTCTGAGGGCGGATCTCTCTATCTCTACTTCTGAGGGCGGATCTCTCTATCTCTACTTCTGAGTGCGGATCTCTCTATCTCTACTTCTGAGGGCGGATCTCTCTATCTCTACTTCTGAGGGCGGATCTCTCTATCTCTACTTCTGAGGGCGGATCTCTCTATCTCTACTTCTGAGTGCGGATCTCTCTATCTCTACTTCTGAGTGCGGATCTCTCTATCTCTACTTCTGAGGGCGGATCTCTCTATCTCTACTTCTGAGGGCGGATCTCTCTATCTCTACTTCTGAGGGCGGATCTCTCTATCTCTACTTCTGAGGGCGGATCTCTCTATCTCTACTTCTGAGTGCGGATCTCTCTATCTCTACTTCTGAGTGCGGATCTCTCTATCTCTACTTCTGAGGGCGGATCTCTCTATCTCTACTTCTGAGGGCGGATCTCTCTAACAGCATAAACTGCTCTACAACTCTTCCGTGTTCTGTGTTTAGAACTTTCTGGAAAACTCTATTGCAAGGTTGTCCATCTGTGGATCAGATTATGTGTTGCTTGTAAGTAAAAATATGCTTGAGATATTTCTAGAGATGCTATGAAAGTAGGAATTTCAAGAATAAGAAGTGATTAATTTTGGTCAAACTTATGGAAAAGCTCTGAAAGCAGGAATTTCAAGAATAACAAGAAATTAATTTTTGTAACACTTATGTAAAAGTAATAGTATATAACAAGCGATTCTGGCAAAAGATAAAATAAACCCCATTACGTCCACTATTTTGGGTCTTCTTTCATAATAATGCAACAATTTATCAATTAAAACCATCCCTGGTGGAAAAAAGTATTGGTTTTTAGTTACTCAATACACGGTGGGCTCCAATTCTCCAATTGTTGTCATTTTTATGCAAATTTTGTTTAAGAAAACAAATATCACAAGGTTGCCTATCTGCCAAATTTATATGCATAAATCATACGTATATCATACATCTATATCAGATGCATTTTAGATATAAAAATTTCAGATGTTTTTCGAAATGAATACTATCTAAAAATTTACGAAATTCCGACAGAATTGAGAAAAGTTGGGAAAACGTCCCAATTCTTCGCCTTCTTGTGACCTCTTTTTATTAAGGTTAAAATCAAAATAAAAAGCTAAGTTTTAAAACAATCATTATTTTTTGTTATTTTTTGTGCCCGACTACAGAATATCAAATTTGTTTCTGTGTTTTTGTTTTTACATAATATAGATGTAGAACTTTTTAGTTTAAGAAAATGAATTCGTTAGTAAAACAAAAATTCCATTTAAGGACAGATGATACAAAAAAATGGATGCCTGGATTGGTATATATTTTTTGACTTAATTTCACTACAAATGATGCAAATAATAAATATTTAGATTATAAAGAAATTTTTTTGTGTAAACATTCTGTGATGTTCAAATTCTATCCTTCTGAAACCATCCTTATTATTCTATACAAATATTTTTCACTTCAAATTCCATTTTTGTGCAATTTTTCAATAAAAATTTAAAAGCTACGCTGTGAAATCTATTCATCTTATACATTAAAATATGATACGCATAGCTATTTTCAATATTTTTGACAAAAGTTTGTTTGTATCATCTGTCCTTAATAATTCTTTGTTTTGGCCAGAGAAAAAAAACAACAACTACTACTACTACATAAAGGTCTATGCATGTATGCTTAATCAATCAGTAATTAAACTTCTAATTTATCCTTAATTAAAGTACATGAACATTTTCAAATGTAGCATTGTATAAATAAATTATATAGTCCTAGAGAACGGAATCTCATTTGTATTATAATTAAACTAAATATTTGAAGACATGTGGCGAATATATGTCCAAACTTTGTACCCATTATATTGCATTTGAAATATTCATGTGAAACCCACTCAAAATTCGTGATAAGAGGAAACGATATAAAATATGATAGCTTTATTTTCTTTGATTTTCGAAAACTTAATGTTTCTATGAACGTCTGATCCCCATAGGACTGGATAAAATAAGACAAAAATTAAACGAGGTGTAAAACTACATCCACAAGTATTAAATTCGACAAATATTTGTAGATACTGTTTTTAAAAGCTCTTTTTTCATATTAACATTTTTTTTTAAATATTTCCAGATTTGTTTGTTTTTTTTTTTTGTTTTTTTTTTTGTTGTTGTTGAGGGTTGCTTACTTGGTCAGTCGTTTGTTTACCAAGAGGTGTAAAATTAAGATAAAGGCAACAGGACCTTTAAAATGATCAATCACTTAACAGTTACATCACATTCGCAAAAAATAAACGAAAACAAACAAACAAAAACACAACTCTAATGGAATAATAAATTGATTTAAATATTTGTGCAATGTTCTTATTTTATTTTAACGATATTTTGAGAAAGATAAATTCAATATTCATGCATATTCATCAATTTCATTTTTTCCATGGAAATTTGAATATGAGGACAAACAAATTATAGGCGCGGCGATGGGGGCACGCCCGTCACCAGAAATTACAGATATACGTATGAAAGACATCACTGACACTACTAAGTCAAAAACGTACTGACATTCCCATTTTTTACTGACAAACTTAGAAAATTACTGACAATGTGCTGTCGTTACTGTAAAACTTAGACAATTACTGACCTTTTTACTGCCGGTACTGATAAACTTAGAAAAGTGCTGACAATCTTAGTCGGTGCTGAAAAACTTAGACAATTACTGACCTGTTTACTGTCCCTGCTGAAAAACTTAGACAAGTGCTGACATTTACTGATAATTACTGTCCCTATTGTTCTCGCTCTCGGGGAGGCTGCAGTGGTGTGAAATTGATTTTTTTTTTATTTTAACATAGATTATTATTTAATTTATTTGTTTTTTTCATATAATTTTTAAATATGTCCAGATGATATCTTTGAAAAAAAAGCTTCTTTGATCTATTTATAGAAAATTGATTTGTAACAAAAATTTTTTGAAGAGAAGGGATAAAATTTCAAAACCTTCAAAAAGAAAAGTAATTAAAAAAAATAAATAATCTTCCTTTAGTAGTGAGATATGAAATTTTACAGAGGTCTTTTCCTTTTTATAATAAAACAATGTTATTACATGACATACACTTTATAATATTTTCTTAATTAACATTGACTCCCTGACTTTCTTTATTATTAATTTAAAGAATTAAACTGTTAGGTTAGATGTGTTTTATTCAATTTTAATTTAATTTTTTCAAATTAGTTTGAATAATTTTAATAAACTCATAGCGCGCGGTGAGGCCGTGGGTGCCCCATTTTGAAGAAAGGCGTTTGTTATAGTTTTCATATTATGTAAAATTTTTAATTATGTGGAGGCCGCCCATATTTGTTTTTGTGCAGTCAAACATACCCGAATCCAAGCATTTGCAAGAAGAAACCAAAATTAAAAGACATACGGGGATTTAAATAAAAAAAAAAAAGACTTTTTATTTTATTCATTGGGCAGGGGGAGGGGGGGGGACCACGGGCCTGCATTGATCAGTGATACTTTGACATTCATTGATTTAGTTACTGTCCGCATTATTCTTTTGAAATAATGTACATCTTCTAGCTGATTTTCGAATCTGGATTTTCTGGATCCCCACCTGAAAGTGTTATTTTAATTCGAATACATGAAAAACTATGACATTTTATATTATCATCTTTTGTCTATGCATACTCCTGAAACAAAACTTTGATAGAAATTAATATCAAATGAATGTTCTTTTCAATTAGAGTGTCGGTAGACGTTCACATGGATCTAGTTTCTTTTTGTCTTTTCAAATTAAAAGGGGGGGAGGGGCACGTGCGAACTAAATGAAGAACGATGAACATGTACTTATTTATTAAAGTAGAACACACAATTAATACTGTCGTGTTTAAGTTTGTACTCCTTTTTATCTGTTTAGGTACAAAAAATTAATACATTTAATTAACTTAATAAATCGACGTTTCATAGCTTTGTTCGGTATTGAAACCAGTATCATGATTTTACAGTAACACTAGTACTGTGCTTTTTATTCGTCCCAAATTATTCAAGTCGTTTAGCTGGTATCCAGCCGAATTACATAATCATTCAACATACAATCAGAAACTCTGTGAAGCACCTATGTGTAGAAGAAATCGCCTGAAGCGATCCGAGTGTGTACGGTAGCGGGTAAAGAAGACAATAGGTGTCACTGCTGTATTATACAGAGGAACACTCGCCGGATTTCACTTTAAGTTAGTTATGTAACATTACGGCGACAGGTAGACTCTTCTTCAAGACAGTTTGAATTTGAGAAATTCAACACCAACACATACGTAATATAAATATGCAATCTACAATCCATTCCTTCAACCTCTTCTTAGATTAAATAAATAATTTTTTAATATACCGACGTAAGATAAAATTAAAGATTAATGAAAAAGAAGATTGATGTAAAAACCAACCGGGGAAAGGCACAAATTGTTTAAAGTTTTAAGCAAAAATGAATATATGAGAAGGGGTACATTACATCCAAAGTTTTGTAAAAATTGTGTGTGTGTGGGACAGTGGAGTGATGAATTTGTTTGATTATCAATCAAATAAAAATAGTTCATAGTTTATTTCCTTAACTTTTTATCAGTAATTAAGAATAATTAAAAATCAAACACAATTTATATGCAGCAGTATTATGACAGTAAAAAAAAATCAGCCGGAGTTTAACTATACATGTATTTTAAACTTTGCCTGGGTCGATATTGATTTTTTGGAGAGAGAGAGAGAGAGAGAGAGAGAGAGAGGAGGGAGGGAGAGAGAGATGAATGGTAACTCATTACGGAAGATAGTGGGAACCTACAGTTAGCGAATAATCTTAATCTTATGAAAAGGAAAGATGTTAATGAAACCTGAATCAAATAAATAATGATTACGGGTATAAATTGATCAAATGGACAAAGAAATTTGCATCTTTTAAAAAACTTACACATTTTTATAAGTCATATTCAAGTACCGGTATACTAGATTTTTTTTTTTCATGTAACGTGTGTGTATAGGGGGGGGGGGGGGGGAACCTATACATGTATGCTAGAGGGTTCGAAATAAATACTTGTGAGCACTGGTTCGACGGACTAATGACTTCCAATTTTCACTACTTCGTAAAATATTTTACTAGACAAGTCCGCACTCTGCCTACTTTAATGAGATGAAATTTAATTTCGGCACATAAAATTGAATTAATTCTAATTCACCGATAGCTACAGGGGAAAAATTGAAGGTACGAAACATGTAATATTTTTGTTAAAATTGAATCATGATTACAAAAATACTCAAAGATTAAGTTTTAAAATTAAATAGTGATCTAACCCCCTCGGCAATGTGAATAAACGGAGCACTTGTCAAGTATTTAAGTAACTTAAAGTGTTAATACTGTTTGTATCTTTAAGAGAGAGAGAGAGAGAGAGAGAGAGAGAGAGAGAGAGAGAGAAGAAAAATATTTGAGAATGGTGCTACTGCTAATATTAGTCTTACCGCTGACCTAGTAAATACAAATATTTTCCGTAAGATTACTATAATTGCTAGTACATGAATTTTTATTACTAGTCTGATAATTATTTATTAGTCTCGGACTTACAGACATTGGGTACTTATGAACCCTGCGTAATCGATTAACCAACCATTCATTTAGAAATGTTTTAAGTGACAAAATTAACAAGGCATAGTACAAGTTTATATATGGAACACTGTACTGTTCAATAGGGGAACTCCAGTATGAGCAAATGAAATCGGAAATCATAAACAGGGGTATATAATTATATGACTTGTACAGATGTCCGAGAACATTAGGAAACTGAATTACCTTTGAATAATTATTCAATATTTAGAAGATTCTTTTTTTAACAAGAGACATCTGTCCTGTTTGTGAAAAGAAAATTAATACAACTTTCCGATCGTGAAAACGGGGGGGGGGGGGGGCTCAACATTAAAGTCAGATATCTGTCTGCAAAGAAATAAATAGATGAAAACTAACTTGATGATTAATTAATTTTAATTCTTTAATTGAACAGGGATAGATATATTCAACACATAAAATTAAACTTGATTTACTCATAGCTAATTTCAAATCATATTCTGAATTATTTTACAGATATCAATAATATTTAGAATAAACAAAAATTATAACTGCCAGGGATTTTTTTTTCATCAAAAATTAAAATAAGACTGTTTTTAAATGCAAAGTATAACACACGATTATTTTCACACCACTGCAGCCTCTCCGAGAGCGAGAACAATAGGGACAGTAATTATCAGTAAATGTCAGCACTTGTCTAAGTTTTTCAGCAGGGACAGTAAACGGGTCAGTAATTGTCTAAGTTTATCAGCACCGACTAAGATTGTCAGCACTTTTCTAAGTTTATCAGTACCGGCAGTAAAAAGGTCAGTAATTGTCTAAGTTTTACAGTAACGACAGCACATTGTCAGTAATTTTCTAAGTTTGTCAGTAAAAAATGGGAATGTCAGTACGTTTCTGACTTAGTAGTGTGATGATGTAATATCAAAATTTCAACATGCCGACAAACTTATTTATCATGGCAGATTTAGAGATGACGGCTTTATCCTATTTAACGGAAGCCCGGATGATATTAAAGAATTTTTGACATAGGGAACTCTTGTCATAAATACTTGAGATTTACTTATGAAATATCTCACACCAGTGTCAACTTCTTAGACACTACTATTTACAAAGGAACAAGATTCTTAGATAGCCAGCGATTAGACATTCGCTCGTATATCAAACCTACTAACAGCTTCCATTACTTGCACAGGCAAAGTGCTTATAGCCCATCAGTTTTTAAGGGCCTAATTAAAGGAGAATGTACCAGACATCTGAGAAATACTAGTGATCAAGCTGTACTGGAAGTTATCTTTAGAGATTTCAAAACTCATCTCGAAAAAAGAGGTTATAAAGATTCAGAAATTGAACCTATTATGCAAGAAATTATTTCTGCAAATAGAATGGATCTTCTTCAAAAATTAAAGAAGAAAAACAACAAAAAGACTGTGCCAAACGTTTTTGTCACCAAGTTTAACCCATGTATAAAGGGGTTAAGGAAACGACTTATGCAATATTGGAGTTACATACTTGATGATGATGTATCCAAAGAATTATTCACAACACCCCCTATGGTGGCATACAGCAAACACAAGAATATAGGCGATCTTATCATTAGATCCAAATTAAAATCAAATGAAGTTCAAAAAAATTGATTGATTTATGCATACTGTAGACCCCTGATGATGGCAGGCCGTATCACAATTATAAAATGACATGTGCTATTAATACTGCCGAAACACTCTTAATTAATTTTTTTTAACAAATGAACAACTGACCAAATGCTTCATTAAGAGTGTCGGGTTCTAATAAGTTTAAGACATGTCTGGATGTTAAGATGCCGTCGTTTTTTTGCACAAATATATTACTTTGATACACTGATATCTTCTGTGTGACTTTATAAATGCAGCAAACATTCAAGCTGTTAAAAAAAAATCCTTTAACGCTAACAGAGAGTCGGTGTAAAGACGAATAATGACCCCATCGAATAATGACCGACAGAAAATAACCCCCCCACCGGTAGAAAAAAAATCAGCTTTTGTAGAAAAAGAGCACCAGAGTGATTTTTTTTATTTGTGTGTCCCATAAAAAATTGAACCGTTGAAATATAACCTCTTTTAGAGTCATCTAAACTTCCCATGTTTCAATTGATGCAAAGCATCAGATCGACCGCAAAGATTCATTATTTTAGCATTTTCAAAACAATTCACATCGAGTCCATAGGAAAAAGAAAATACAGATACTATGCATAGTACATATCTTGATGTGGTCCAGTGATATGCCAATGTTTTCCATGTTTTTTTTTATTAATGCAGCAACCAACCATGCATTCTAAGAAGCTAATAGCGAGCCTGTTTTGTTAATTTGTAGATAATTTTCGATTACAAATACTATCAAGTGCATACCCTTTGTCTGATAAATTACAAAATGGCAAAATAATATCAATTAGATTACGGAGTAATTACGTATTGGATGTAAGGATCCCTGGCCTAATGAATTTTTATTTCCTAGTTTTTTGGGGTTTTTTTTAAATAAAAGGTCAAGGAGTTTAATTAGATATGGTACCCATCGTGGCCTCAAAAATAATTCAAAAAAAAACATAAGTAATTTTTTTTTCATCTTTATTAACGTATATAAACTATCTTTACTCTTAATAAAATTCATATCAAAATCCGTGTTTTTAATTTTCAATTTGAATAAAAGTGGCAATATTCACGCCTGGGTATATGTTTATCTCAAATGCATCGTTTCTACCGATATTATAATAAATACTAAACATCTGCATAGTCATTATCCTCTATATTATCAGAAGGTAGGGAGGTAACTGATTTAATATTGTTGAAGGTAGACAAGTTCTTGATTTAATATTATCAAAAGGTAGAGAGAAATTGATTTAATAATATCAGAAGGTAGGGATGTATTTGATTTAATGTTATCAGAAGGTAAGGAGAAAATTGATTTTTTTTAATGTTTAAAAGTTACATCTGTGTGAAGCGTATCTGTTATCTGTTATTTGGTAAGACGGTATTGTCGAATGGCATAAGGTTTTTAGCCAAGAATTGTCCAAATTTACTCTTCTTCAAACTTTTTAGAGATTTACCCTGTGGGTAGTTTGGACGTCATGCTTCTCATTGCTATTTTTCTTTCTTGATATATATAATACTTTTTAAGGGCGGGAATTTAGAGTTTGATGTTGGTTTGATTGAAAATGTGTATGTTCTCAGATATCATCAATACAATTGCTTAACACTTACTATCCGTTATCTGGTTGGAGAATAATCAAACGACAGAAGCATGTTTCCTGTAGAAAGCAACCTCCATTTTGGTATTTATTGTCAGATGTGTTTTATAGATAGAACCTGAGCCTATCAAATATCGAAATGAAACATTTCCAAATGGAGATAATTAATTAACAGTGTTTAAGTTTAATGGTTCATTAAATAAAGCTAATCAGGAGCAGCGCACACACCTTCCATTAAAATATCAAATCACGTGCCATGGAGGAGTGAGGAGTGAGTATCCCCTGCCGACGGTCACATACGCAGTGTGTGCATTCTCATTATCAGGAAATTTTTTTTAAAAAATGCCAATAAATCAGTATGTTAGAAATAGGCAAAAGTTGCACAGACAAAATGGATAAGGAATCAGGAAGACCAGGCTTTAAAAATGCAAAAAAAGATTTTTTTTTCTTTTTTGAACAAATTTCCGAAAGCACATCACCTGCATCCACATAAACGGTGTGTGGCAACGCACTTTGAAAAAATTACACACTTTGAAAAAAAATTCAAAGTGCGTTAAAATTCCGTTTTCCTCCACATCATTCTCGCTTGGTTGTTATTGGACGGATAAAATACATAACCAGTATGTGCATTACATTATCAACCCCCTCCCCCCACTTTCAAATAAACCGTACCAGATCGTCTTTCCAATAAATTTCTATTATACATAATTTAGAAAAATGAATAAAAAAAGCATATCATGTAAAACCGTTTATCATTGATTGATTGATTTTTGCTAAACGCCGAGTCGGCAAGATTCCAGCCATTATCGGTGGCAATTTTTTATCTGTTGCATGCAAAATACTTGTAGTTGCTAACCTTGACATAAAGGGAAGTATTTAAGGTTCCATCCGACGGACTGTAATTTCAGAAATATGTAAACCGTTAAAAAAAATCTCTGTGTTCATCAACAAAATATCTCACAATGTAAGCGATTAAATTCCATTCAAGTAGACTTTAGCTAGGGACATATTTTGTGGCGGAAGATTTTTTAGACGAAAATGACCAGGTTTTCCCCTTTTGAACTATAACGGTGCTTTTAATTTTGAATTCCCATTTTTTCATTGCTGGTTGGACACAAAGATGTTTTTTGCAGTGAAATATGTTATGTTCGATCTGAAATATCTATTAAATTATTTCTTATGAATTCTTTCAACAAAGTATGACAAATATAGTAAATATATTCTGAAAATATCGGGAAAAATTGAGTCAATTTTAACGTAAATTTGACACTTTTATTAGTAATATCTAAAAATTTACATCATATACCCCAACTTTTAATGTTCTTTTGTAAATATTCAAGACAACTTTGACCTATTTGATTAAATTCAGAAAAGGGTTAAGACTTATTAAATTTCTAATGCCAGAAAAACCACATCTATTAGTGCAGAAAGGTCAAATAATTGAATATGCGAAGCAATTTAAAACTTTTTCTTAGTCATGGTTTTTAAAGTGTCTTTTTTAAAACAGACTTAGTGTTCATTTTGTTTCATGCATTAATTGGATTGAAATATTCGAGGGAAAACGTCAAAGATTTATTTTTTAATTAGACACAAATTTCAGTTCAAAAACACCATATTAAATGTACTATAGCGCCAAAAGAAGCATATTGACCCCCGTTTTTTGATTTGAATTTTAATTAAAGTATGTATGTAGAAACTACAAAATATACTTGGTAAAAAAAAAAGATTAAGACTTTAAAAAAAGATTAAGACTTTAAATATCAGGATCGAACGTCGTTAAAACAAGCACTTTGAATGCATTTTGGTCAATGGCATATTTAGATATTCCCCAGGTCTATGTCAGTATTTTTCCCAGGGGAATGAAACTTTATAGCATGTCAGAAAATGAAAACCACCCATGTCGACGTCGTCGACTCATCTGGATATTTCAAATCAAATTTACTATGAAACTTTAAAGACTTAAAAATTGGAACTAAAAGTTGCATTTTTTAAGATGTGATATTGTCTAATCGCATAAGTGAATTATTGGCATTTTTAAACGACAGGTTTTCACTTAATTGTTTTTTTTTTCTCAGCTACATTTATGTAAGAAAAAATCGTAATCTTTGTGTCTGCCCTGCCTGGACATAACATTGCAATAAGACATCAACAATTAATTAAAACAATTAAAAAATAAAATGATGTATAGTCTATTATAGGAATAAAAAAGGATGATGCTAATTAAACGTTAGATAATTCATTGATATAGTCGTACATGTATCTTAAGCGATTTTATTTTTATGGTGCTAGTCCACGAACTTTCCGAACAACCCTCCTATAAGATGCATCTAATACATAAAAGTCACAGAAATGTAAGGTTGTGATCATTTTTTCAGAAGTGAAAAACATCTTAAAGTTTATGAATTTCCAGCAGAATCAAGAAAACTTAGGAAACCACCCAACTTCTGCGTCCTCTTGCCTCTATTTAAGCTTTCAATCAAAATTATGGGTTTTTTTTAACAAGAATAGTTTCTTGTTCTTTTACGAGGTAGACCTTTTATAAAGACAAATACGTTTATAAACCAGAAATTCAATGCTATATCTTGCCTCTATTTAAGCTTTCAATCAAAATTATGGGTTTTTTTTAACCAGAATAATTTCTTGTTCTTTTAAGAGGTAGACCTTTTCTAAAGACAAATACGTTTATAAACCAGAAATTCAATGCTTTATCAAAGTCTCTATGTTAACTAAAAAACCCCATAAAAATCTAACTATGGTATGCTGAATAACTAGTGATTTAACTTCTAGGTAAATACAATCTCTGTGTAAAACAAATAAAGTTGTCAATTGCATAATGTTATCCTTCATGAGAGTAAACGGACATTTTCAAACGTAGTATTCAATAAATAAATGATACAGTCCAACAAAACCGGATCTGATTCGTACGGTAATTAAACTAGATGTGTTTAAGACTCATTTGTATGATAATTAAACTAGATGCTTTTAAGACTCCTGGCGGAAATATTTCCCAACTCTGTACCCATTTAAATGGATTTGAAATATTCATAAGAAATTCACTCAAGATTCTTGATAGATAGGAAGAGGATAAATAATATTTTAGCTGCATTTCCTTTAATTTTTAGAAAATTCAATTTTTCCATGAACGTCTGTTTCCCTTAGGAATGAATACAGACCAAACAAATTTGGATTGAAGTTTGATAAACAATTCATAAAATTCGACACGTATTTTTAGAAACTTTATTTTAAAAGCTTTCCTCATGTTGAAACTTTTTTTATTTCTGAGTGGTGGGGGTTGATTATTTGGTCAATAGTTTGTCTACTAGGTAGGTGATGGAACAGGATATAAGCAATAAGATCGATAACAAGATCATTCACCTACCAGTCACATCACATTTACCAAAAAATCAATAAATAACGTCAATGTTTTAAATAAATTGATTTAATATTATCGGAATGTAGGTTTGTAATTGATTTATTTTATAAATTACGATATACATAATATACTTACTTCCATGAAGTACATCCTTAAAAAATATATGTTTTCATATTTTATATATAAAGGTGTTTAACATTTCCTATGATAAAAACGACAGGTACCATATTTAGGAAATTAAATTTTACTAATAGCATAAATACATACGTTACACGGTTTATGTTTTATATTTATTAAGTAAAATAGATTTTTGCTGATAGGTTAACCATGTGTCTGATTATAATTTATATTTTGCTGCCAATATTTACTGTTGGAATTGAAAAGGTTTAAAAGTGTTTCGTTTTTGTGTTATTTTCTTTTGACTAGAAACTTTTTGTAAATCGTCTCCACTATAGTATCCATGATTCAGAGGCATGTCTTTATGAACAAATAGAAGTGGTTTGATTATCAAGAAATATACGAATTGATTTGCATACCTCAGTATATTTTACAAATGAGTAAATTTACTCACATGTGCAATTTTTGTGGTATGAACTGATTTACTCATTTGCAGATTCTGCACATTTGAGTAAATTTACACTTGGTCTGGACTAGGTGTAAATTAACTTCTGCATACACTTTGTGGCAAATTATTAGTTCATGTGTGTAAATTGTGTCGTATGAACACGCAACTGATTTACTATGTATGTATTTTGTTCTGTTTATTTTATGAATTTTCATTTTAAGTGTTGTTTCGGTTGTGTATGCAATGGAGTGTAAAATATCATTCAGTAAACGTGGTTGCTAGATTGATTGATAAATTGTATGTTATTTAACTCCCTCTCGAGAATTCTTCATTCATACTAAGCACTCAGGGCCATTGAGCAGGGAAGGATTTTTCTTTGCAAGCACCTACTGCGACACGGGACCTCCGTTTATACGGTCCCATTCGAAGGATTGGACTCCACGCCCAACAATGGGATTCGAACGTGCGACGTAAGGATCAAGTCCTTCTTTTGCGACTCTATAGCAGACGCTCAAACCACTGCACCACACGGGCGACTTGGTTACTAGAAGGCAAAACTCTAAAAAACAAGATGCTATTAACCCCACCGAGATAAATTCTTTTTTTTTTATTTGGAAAAAACGAGGGCATCTTGAACCTTTCTTGCAAACCTATGTTTATGTCTCTTAAGATATAGAGCTGTAGTCCCAAACAAGTGTCCAGTACGATCAATACGTAGTGCCCTTACTATGCAAGTTCTTTTCTTGGGAATGCTCCGGAGCTATGGTCGGAACATGCAGCCCATCAATCGCTCGGCCCGATTACCACTTGGCTCTTGATGACTCTTTTCTACCTTTCTGTTTTTAATTCAGGGAAGCTACTCATATATAGGTTAATATTACAGGAATTTCAATAAACTAGTGAAAGTAAGCATTCGTAAATAACCTCCTTGGCACTTGATCTCATCTTGAATGTTCAGCGGTTCCTGTTAGTTTCCTTTTCACATATTAATAAAATATTCAAGCAGATATTTTATAATGGCCTTGCACACTTAACATACTGTAGATTTCCAACAGCAACAATATTTTAAATGGTCCTATTTTTGCTAAAAAAAAGTCAACTAGTAGATGGCAGGTCACCTTATTCTTTACACCCAACGGCTCTTCTACAATCTTTGATACGGAAGCTAAAGCATTTTCCAACAGTAAAGCAATATGAGCTGTATTTTTGAGAAATTTATTTGCTATTTAAATGTGTTATTATGATGAATATAATTTGTATATGATTTAAACCCTTGTTATTAATAAAACCAAAGTAAATTATTTTAATTGTTTCAGAATAAATGTTTTTGTGAAATCAAATATATAGCATCATATAAGAGATCAATAATGCACACGACGACAATAGTGTCATTTTGCCTTAATCAAAGCTTATATAATTATAAAAGTTCTTCCATCGCAAATATGAGCAACTTTAGTTTATAAATGTTCTTTTTTCTATCATTGAAATACTTTATTATAAATTTGCAATACAATTTTCCCATGTCAATCTTGCAGCTCATATTGATAATTTTATTACATTTTGCTTCTTCGTGTTTAATTCTTATACCATTCTTTCTCCTTAACGTCATTAATTAAGTTGTACCAAGAAATCAGTGAGGAAGAGTTAAAAGTTTGTCTTAAAGATAAGTCTTATATTCAAATAGTAAGGAAAAACCCTTTTCTATAAAACTTCACTATTCTGAATCTGTTTATCTCCTTAATCTGTATGAATATGTGAGGATTAACTTACTGTACATAACTCTCGTCTGAATGCATAAGCAAATTTTCGTCGTATGAATGGGGCATTATTTCCAGTAATTGTTTACTTTATGTTTTTGACGATTGATGGATACATCACAGTTTTCCTGTTCATTGTATATAGCATTTATGCAATAACTTCATACGCGCTTTGTATTCATTTTATTATATTCTATAATACATATGAGAATAATCTGTATCTTAAAGACTGTGTATAATTTAAAATGTATATTTTATCCAAAAACACTCCATAGTATGTGATTATCTTTTGGTCACACGATCCCTGCAAAAACCCTGGCTTTTTACCTAAGGATTTAATACTGAAATCTCACAATCCATCCCTGGCTCATGGATTGTGATAGTTCTCCTGTGGTTTTTAAAGGTTTCTTTCAGTGGCAGCCGACTTTTATTCGTTCTTTTGCAAGCAGTTCTCTGCGTTGCCTAGACTTACAGAAATATCTCAATCATGCAATCTTTGTACTTCCTTTTCATTAACATGAACGGTACCAAATGATAACATTAGTTCTCATCCGTTCGACTGTCTTCTGTGTTAAAAACTTAGCCATGTTTTAAAGTTACTTTCCGTATTCTAGCATAACGAGAGATACTGTGGTTTCATCAATATTCGTTGAGCACCAATTTTCGTGGATTTTGTTGATGAGCAAACCCACAAATTCAAATGTTCATTGATTTACGAAATATAACATTCATTTGTATAGGCAATGCTTTTGTCCACGAAATTACGTATCCTCGAAAACGTCTGTTATACAAAATCCACGAAAATTGATGAAACCACAGTATACCTCATCGAAAAATTTGAAAGTATCAGACCTTTAATGTAAAACAGTTTTCTATTCACGGCAACTTTATACATAAAGTGATATTAACCGCAAATCAAATTGCTTATGTATGCTAAGGTGTATTGACAATCAAGTTTATTTCAAGATATTTCAAACAAGAAAATATTTCTTTTTAATTATTTTCTGCATCCAACTTGACCTGTCACAGTTGACTTTTTTTTTTACTTAAGGCAACATTTCTGCCAGTTTTATGCTGTAACTGCTTTTAATATTGCACGTGTAGATTGTTTCATTACGTCTTTGCTTACGTAGTGAACAACTGTGAATTCACTATTTTTCGTGATGTATTTATTTTCGTAGTTCTTGAGGTATGAAATAAAAGACCCATAAATTTATGTCTATCATAATATCATTTTTCCAAATATATTACTATTAAACAATTCTTTAACCACGAAATGAAGTCCTCATAAACGAATATATTTTTCTCAAACCTCGAAAATATTTGATGTTAGAGTTTCATAATGACGATAGCATGACGATTAATCTTTATTTTCATCATCTGGTTAAAGAACATTACACCTGACTTGTTTATTGAAGACTGTAAAATTGAACCCGATTTTTAGTAAAGGCTTTAAGATTACACCCGACTTGCTTATTGAAGACTGTAAAATTACACCCGACTTTTTTACTGGAGGCTTTAAGATTAGACCCGACTTGTTTATTGAAGATTGTAAAAGTACACCCGAATATTTATATTTGAGGCTTTAATATTACACCCGATTTGTTTACTGAAGGCTTTAAGATTACACCCGATTTGTTTACTGATGGTTTTAGATTACCTTCGACTTGTTTATTGAAGACTGTAAAATTACACCCGATTTGTTTACTGGGGACTTTTAAATTACACCCGGCTTGTTTACTGAAGGCTATAACATTACATCCGACTTGTTTAGTGTAGGCTTTAACATTACACCCGATTTGTTCAGTGAGGGCTTTAACATTACACCCGATTTGTTTACTGAAGGTTTTAACATTACACCCGACTTGTTTAGTGAAGGCTTTAAGATTACACCCGACTTGTTTACTGAAGACATTAAGATTACACATGACTTGATTAGTGAAGGCTTTAAGATTACACCCAACTTGTTAAATGAAGGCTTTAGATTACACCCGATTTGTTTAGTGAAGGCTTTAAGATTACACCCGGCTGATTTACTATAGGCTTTAACATTACACCCGATATGTTTAGTGTAGCCTTTAACATTACACCCGATTAGTTAACTAAATCCTTTAAGATTTCACATGACTTGTTTATTGAAGGCTTTAAGATTACACCCGGCTTGTTTAGTGAAGGCTTTATGTTTACAACTGAATTGTTTACTGAATCCTTTAAGATTACACATGGCTTGATTAGTGAAGGCTCTAAGATTACACCAGGCTTGTTTACTGAAGGCTTTAAGATTACACACGAACTGTTTACTGTAGGCTTTAACCTTACACCCGACTTGTTTATTAAACCCCGTTTATTACACCCGAATTGATCAGTGTAGGCATTAAGATTATATCTGACATGTTTAGTTAAGGCTTAAAGATTACACCCGACTTGTTTAGTGGAGACTTTAAGATTACACGTGGCTTGTTTACTGAAGGCTTAAAGATTACACCCGACTTGTTTACTGACTGCTTCAACATTTCAACCGATGTTAAACCGGACCTTTAAAATATCAGAGGGTGTATCAGGTGCCAAGCTGGAGTGAGCATCCCTCCACGGATATGTCACACGCACCGTGTGCTCCTTGATTTCATCGGAAAATAGCAGAAAACTCTGTCGAAAACTGGATGTGTAAGTAATGGTCCTACAGTTAATATAAATATACATCAGTCAGCTTTTGACTTAAAGATAGACTGAATTTTCTTACAATGTCATTGCTTTGACTAGAGAATACTAAATGATGACTTTAAACAAGACTCTTGATATTCTTTTTTCATCAACTTGCTTGTAATTAATAAGGATTTGATCTTTGATATGATAAAGGACAAGCACTGCGCTTTCGGAAACTAAAGATTCTTCTGAAAGTCTAAGCTGGGACAGGTCAGCACAATAAAACTAATAAGCGGTTCTGTTGTAGTGAGGACACAATTATCTGTCAACCAGAATTACATACATGACACCCGAAGAAAGGTTGCTGTCAAGTTTCCCTTCCTCTTAAAAATTGGAACTGCTTAATGTGTGTCATCAATTAAAGCACATCGAAACAATGCTTATGGTTTGACAGCCGTCACGACGAAGGTCCATAGACAATAGTTTTCCATTAATTGGGGTTGATGGGTGGTTTATTTTTGGATGATGACTTTACAAATCTCACGGGTACCTGAGAGATAGTGCCAGGAAAAACTCTGAAATTTCACTTACATGATTTGCAATTGTTTTCTGATGCAAGTAGTAAGGTTATACCAGTTTTAACTCATCATACCGTTTTCTTCTCCTTCTTTCGTCTTCCCTGGGATAAAAAATGTGCCACAACAATGTAGTTCTGTGCTTTCTGCCTGTTCAACTACAGGTGCAGATTTAAAAGCTGAATCTTATGATCATTGTCGTGCGTACAGCCATGAACAACAGATAACAACGACAAGCAAAAATTGTGAATAAATAGCTGAAAAATCCTAAGCTATCGTATCCAACAGTACAATTGCCGTTAAAACACGTGATTATTTCATCCCTTTCTTATAAATCTACTACAATTTGAATACGTTTGTCCTTTGTGCGTGTAGGCAATTTCCAGCAACATCAAGGGGGATTTAGTCTATTTTCGAACATTTACGTGTTGATAATATAAATGGGTATAAAATGGCTATATATCCACCAATTTAATTCAAAATTTCGACAACTGACATTTCATGAATATTCTAGCTACAGGTAAAATACTATATATTTTTTTTTTACATTACAACTGAGCAACTTTTAATTTCATTAAAAAGTCTACGTATTGTAAACGTGCGAAAAAAGTTAACATGCTCCTGGAAGCATATTTACATATTATTGCTGTATATTCTGTAAGGTTCACCGGAAAAAGACAAACCTTTGTGTATTTATTGGAAAAAAAGGTAAAGTGTTTATCTGTAGAATTAAACCGGTTTCATGAAAAAAAAAGCGCGCACAACAGAACATGTCATCAAACGTTTCTAACAACCCTCGTATGTTTATATTTCTGTCCTCATCTGCGTTGTACTTTGATTTTTTTTCATTCTTTGTCAATCAAGTGTCTCAGGAAACAACGAAGCAAAAAGTATAAGAAACTTGTTTTATTTCATAATGAAAAATAAATGTTCAAGCTATTAGCAATTTTCTGACATTTCAAATGTTGCTCGAAATGGTCTGAATGACTTCAAAATTCTCTTTCATGATGGGTATGCCTTTCTATCTACCACGTTGTTCATAATTGATGAATTTGCTTTAATAATACATCACTAGTTGTTAATTGCTGAAAGTCACTCAAACGTGAAAATGATTTTCAGAAAAAGGAAGGTGGAGGTACGTGGAACATATTTAATTATTTATTCTATATTATTTCAAATAGTTAACATTAATTAAAATATTTTTTTTATTTCAGAAGGACATTCTACGGGAGAGCCTTAGATCCGAAGTTCTGCGTCATAAATCTAGGATGGAGCATGTTAAGAAGAATGTCGTATTTCTGGTCCCTGTTCTTTGCATGATTCGTGTGGAACTCTGTTGGAAAATATCTGAAGGAACATTCTTCAAAAAGCTATATCTTAATGACTTCTTACCAGAAAATGCAAGCAGTTTCATTGATGAGTTCGAAAACATAAGTCTTCCTCAGTGTTCAGTATGGTGCTTAGTACATCGCCATGAATGTGCAGGTGTCTTTTACAATGAATTTCAAAGCTCGTGTAAATTAGTTGAAAATAAAAAACATTGGTTTGGTGGAACTTCATGAGAATCACGGTTGGGGCTACTGGAGTGGTAAATATTACAACAAAATTATCTAATTTCATGAAAATACTTTAAGGATGGCGTTTATGGTTTACTCAGGTTTCAGAAATCAGAGAGGAAATTTTATAAAGTATAATATATTGAATCAAAAATTGTTCTAAATGGATGAAATAACTAAGTTTTATCTCAATGTCAATTAAAAAATTTAATATGTAAGTACTTGAAGAAAATATACAGGAACAAAACTCAATGTATTGCTAAGCAGAGGAAATTCGGACTAAATTTGTTATTTTTCATTTTTTTCAAAATTTTTATTTCTTGCAATATTAATCAAAAAGTAAAGGTTACATGTATTTTAATACAAAATTTTTCAAATTTTATTTGTGTTTAAGCTCATAAATTATTTCAAATAAAAGAATCCTATGAAATAAAGAAATTCAAAAGCATGTACAAAAACCACTGTAGTCAACATGTCTCAATAATTTGATCATTGACCCAATATAATATTAATACCATGAGAATGAGGGTAACAAAAGTAGCCAGAGACTATAAATAATTAAGAATTCTTATCAGTCAGATTTTTGCAATATTTGATTGAAAATAGGGAAAAAATATAAATATGACAGAGGAAATTCGGATGGTAATAATTATCACATTATGGCCCAAACTCTACTCATTTTTTTTATATGGAGCAACTCTGTTCCATTGCTATATTATTTCATTATTTAAAGAGTTTTGTTGCTTGTAATATTTTGTAAGTGAATAAAAAATGGTCATAGTGGGAAAAATTTAGGAATTTCCCGAGAAATATTCAGGGGCCCCTAGCATGAAAACGAGGTCAGTGACCTAGTTAGTTGAAATTGAAAATTAACACAAGAATCATAGGTGTACAATGTGCAATAGGTGGTTTTTCGTTCTTACATATATCAGTGGAATTTTTAGTCATCTGAGTAAAGGTTTACCTTAAGTGCACTTTGTGGCGTTGCGGGGAGATATCAAATAAAGTGTGGAATGCGATGCTTTCTACGTAAAGTAATAAGTATGAATTGCATTGTTTTATTATTATTATTATTATTATTATTATTATTGTTTTAATGCACTATTAACTTTAGAGAATAGTTATAAATGCAAAGAGGGATCAATGCAGATAACAAACCTTTAGGAATGTATGTTTATATTACAAAATGACAAACATACATAAATAAATAATAACAAAAAAAAAATCATAAAATAAAAAGAACTCTTTAGTTATAGTATATGAATACGTTTGTAAAAGTTAGCTTGTCTCAAGTACGATACAAACAAACATCTCCGCCAACTGTTATTTTTATACTTAGGCTTGTGATATCTTTATCCACAGGGTTTTCAGTATGTGATCCTGGGTGGTACCAGTATGAAGAACACTGCTACTTTAAAAGCAAAGAAAAGATAACCTGGAACAATGCTAGGGTAGGTATTCTTATATGTTTAAAAAGAACAACGACAAGGAAAATGTAGTAGACTAAAAGTATAAAAGAATTTAAACTTGTTAAGTACGGCCCTGTGTAAAAATCATACAGAGGGTGATACAGGGGGGATTTCAGAATTTTTTTCAAACTTTGCATCTTGGTAGAGTATGCTTAGATACTCCAAAAATAATTTTTTATAATTCTGCCATCGGTATCCATGGCAACCAATAAATAGTTTTGGGCAAAAAATGACTGAAATATCCTTTAAAAACAGGCAAAAATATCCATATTGCAGATTATTAAATAAAAAGAAAACTAAACAATAAAATTCATTTATGTTTAATTCTTATTAAAATCAATTATAAGTAGTTACTTTTCATAGCGAGTCAAAATTTTTTGTATTAACAGTTATGTGTTCTAATTTTACGCTTAAAAGGGGAGATAATCCAAATTGGCAAAAAAATGTAAAATATCCATTTCTGAGGATTTTTATCTATGAGAAATTTCTGAAAACCCCACAGCTAAACTTAAAGGCCATGATAGTTTCAAAGACACGTATTCTATAGCAAATAAAGTAATAGAAACATGTTTGTGCAAATAATAATTTATTGTCCAAAATAACTTATGAAATTTGTACAAACAATGCTAATCTCACCTTTTTTGTCACGGTCCAATATATGCCAAATATGTTTGCATGTAAAAAAAAAAAATAAAAAGCATTTCAAAACCATTTTTTTTATATTTCCAATTTTAATACAACTAAATTATTTACTTTTCATTATTAATAAATATTACCACGTCCAGTAATAGTTTTTGATCTTAAGCTGAAAAGGGAAGATAAACCATGTTAACAAAATCTAAAAGTTATCAATTTTAAAAAGATTTTTAGCAAAAATCAGCTATATGATATTATTTCTTTAAATGTAGCCAAACAAAATGGTTGTGCTTGTTTCGTAGACACCATACCTTATGGCAAATAAAACATTTTTGTGCAACTAATTCTTTATTTCCAAAAGCCATTGAAGAATTTCATACAAATAATGACATGTTCACTTTTTTGTCACAGTCGAATAAATTTCATATATGTATATATGCTTGTAAAAACATAAATAACATTTCAAAACAATTCTTAGTTCCAAATCCAAACGCAACACAATTATTTACTTTCATTAATCAGAACATTTCTTTGTACAGTATTATTTCTAATTTCAAGCTGAAATGGGGGAGGAGATAATCCATATTAAAAAAAAACAACGATATATCATTTTCTGAGGATACCAGTTATCAAGAAAATGATATATATCTATGATTTAAAAAAAAGCCAAACCATAAGGCTGAATAGGTTTTATAGATACCATATACCTTGTGGCAAATTCAAAAAAAAATCTAAGTACTGAAAGTACTGAAACGAGGTGACGTCTTCCAGTAAAATGTGAAATTCACCACCAAGTAACTGGCATATAGAAAAAAAATTAATCTAGGAGAAACCCCAATGAAAATCACTGGAAAGAAAAATGGAGGCAACAAGACAATGCATGTTGTAACTTATTTGATGCATAAGAACTGAACTATTTATTCATTTTATTCTTAAGTACCCGTCACCGTTAGAGGAAAATACCTCGCATTTCTCTTCAAATTATATTTTGATTTGTTCCTTGTTACACAGTAGCTGCAGATCTGTAGCTCTCTTAAAAAATCACAGACCGGGGAGCTACAGTGCTTTTCATTGAAAAAAAAAACAATATATTTATTGTGCAGAAAGAATGTTTAGAAATGCATCAGCAATATACAAAAAGAATGTTTTAAAAATAATTGCGCCTACATGATCACAAGGTGAAGAACATTCCTGCAGTTGTACGTATATAGAAAAATAAAATGATCTAGCCCTATTTAACATAGTAATCATGTTGAACTTTGTAAAAGGCCTTCATTAAAATGACTAAAAGGGTAAAATTGACCATGTTAAAACAGTTATGGAATAGCACATAAGGGAAAAAATGCTTATTGATATCAATATGATACGTATTATTAAATAGTGTAAATTTGTATTGACGCTTTGTGACAACGCACTTTGAAAAAATTACGCACTTTGAAAAAAATGTTCAAAGTGCGTTAAAATTGGGACAAAATCAACGCACTTTGAAATAATTTTTCAAAGTGCATTAAATTTTGGACCAACTCAACGCACTTTGAAAAAAAAATTCTCAAAGTGCGTTAAGAGTCTACATCAATATATTTTACCATAGAGACACTTAGCGCACTTTGAAAAAAAATCATATTTAAGTCATGGGAAGATTTTATTTGTTATTTATCTTTCAAAAAACTAAGCCTAACCCTAACCTCAAAAATGAATTGATTTACTCCCTTCGAAAAGAGGAGAAGACGGGTATAAGATCCCTCAGTCCAAATCTTCATCTTCAATACATAGGTGTCGGTAATAAACGGGGGAGGGGAGCAATAAACCTTAAAAAGGGTACGCTGCATTTTCAATGCTTATACGATGTATATATCTTTCCAAAGTAAATGTGGGGCTTAGCCCCCCCCCTCCCCTCCCCTGGCCCTTCGCCCAGTCTCGATGTCTATGCTATACTCAAAGCATTCATATAATTATGTATTTACCTAACTGGTATGACGTTGAAAACTTTCAATAATAAATGAGTTAATTAAAACAGATGAAAACTAGAAATTTTTAAGTACAGTACAACGTATGAGAGAGAAAGAATTTTCATAGTTTTGAACAATCAAATTGGCCCCTGTTTATTGTGATAAATGCTAAGTTGCTTGAAGCTGTCCTCTGTTAATGGTCCCTATACACCTTTACATCTACTTATCAAAGACTAGAATTTAAACAAGAGGCCCAAGGGCCACATCGCTCACCTGAGCACATCTACCAGGAAAAAGCACATATCAGATCAAAACTGAAAGTTAACCGGGGGGGGGGGGCCTTGAATTTTAACCCTCCTGGGTGTCATGATTTGAACAATGTACAGTCTACACTACCTGAGGATGATACCATATAAATACAAAAATATCACTAATCATGGCTTTGAAGTACTTGAAAAGAAGATTTTAAAAGGTTTCCCTATATATCCTTATGTACAAATTTGGTCAGCCATTTTTGGCCCAAATCTAGCCCCAGAGGTCATGATTTGAACAAGCTTGAATCTTCACTAACTGAGGATGATTCCACATAAGTTTCGTCTTTCCTGGCCCAAAGATTCTTGAGAAGAAGATTTTAAAAGTTTTTCCTATATATTCCTATGTAAAACTTTGGTCAGCCATTTTGGCCCCATCCTAGCCACGGGGGTCATGATTTAAACAAACTTGAATCTACAATACCTGAGGATGATTCCACATGAGATTCATCTTTCCTGGTATAGTGGTTCTTGAGATGAAGATTTTTAAAGATTTTTTTCTATATATTCCTATGTAAAACTTTGTTCAGCCATTTTGGCCCCTCCCTAGCCCAAGGGGTCATGATTTGAACAAACTTGAATCTACACTACCTAAGGATAATTTCATTTAAGTTTCATATTTCCTTTCTGAATGATTCTTAAAAAGACTATTAAAAGATTTTTCCTATGTATTCCAATGTAAAACTTTGGTTGGCCATTTTGGCCCCACCCTAGCCCCGGGGGTCATGATTTGAACAAATTTGAATCTACACTACCTGAGGATGATTCCACATGAGTTTTATTTTTCCAATTCCAGTGGTTCTTGAGAAGAAGATTTTTAAAAGATTTTTCCTATATATTCCTATGTAAAACTTTGGTCGGCCATTTTGGCCCCACCCTAGCCCGGGTGGTCATAATTTGAACAAACTTGAATCTACACTACCCAGTGTTTCCTACGAAGAAGATTTTTAAAGATTTGTCCTATATACTTCTATATAAAACTTTGGGCGGCCATTTTGGCCCCACCCTAGCCACGGGGGTCATGATTTGAACAAACTTGAATCTACACTACCTGAGAATGATTCCACATGAGTTTCATCTTTCCTGGCCCAGTGGCTCTTAAGAAGAAGATTAAAAAAAAAATTCCTTTATATTCCTATGTAAAACTTTGGTCGGCCATTTTGGCCCCACCCTAGCCACGGGGGTCATGATTTGAACAAACCTGAATCTACACTACTTGAGGATGATTCCACATGAGTTTCATCTTTCCTGGCTCAGTGGTTCTTGAGAAGATTATTTTTTAAAAATGCTAATAATTTTTCACTAATTCATTTACATCTCCCCTTGGAAGAGGACGTGGCCCTTCATTTGAACAATCTTGAATCTCCTTCACCCAGGAATACTTTGTGCCAAGTTTGGTTGAAATTGGCCCAGTGGTTTTTGAGAAGAAGATGAAAATGTGAAAAGTTTACGACAACGACAACGACAACGCCAACAACGACAACGACAACGACAGACGACGGACAAATTTTGATCAGAAAAGCTCACTTGAGCCTTCTGCTCAGATGAGCTAAAAAATAAAAAGAAACGAATTAATGAACTAAAACAATAGTCACTCTTTTTTTCAAGACCTTTTAATTTTTCCTTTTATTTTATCAAAACCTTAAATATTTAAAAGGTCAATATCTCAGGTCCTACAGTGACTTTATCATAAAAAAGTTATCAAACCAGGATTTGTTATTTATCATACCGATAATTTGGAGGAATATTGACCAATCTTTACATTTTTTTTCAAAGTGCGTTAATATGGTCGATATTAACGCACTTTGAGAAAATAATATTTTTTCAAAGTGCGTAAGCTTGGTCCCAAATTTTAACGCACTTTGAAATTTTTTTTCAAAGTGCGTAATTTTTCAAAGTGCGTTGTAACAACGCTTTTTTAACTTGATTGCTATATTATGTTTGAAAATGATTGTAGATTTTAAGCATGCACAAATTACGTCACAATTGCTCTCATTTACAGACTGCATGGAATTTCCGGAAAGTGATGGATTTGGGGTATAGCGACGGATTTAGATGGTTTGGCAAATGCTAACATAAGAATCTTTGCCAAACATATTAATGTATGAAAAAGAAATTAATGTACGTGTCATATAATTTTGATATTGCAGCATGCAGGCTCTGGGGCCGTAAAACGTACACTGTAGATGAGCTCATTCTTGATCTCAGTCTCACTTTTCCACAAATATATGTACTAGTTATTCTTTTTAGGTAAAAGTGAAATTAGATCAAAATGCCCAGGAGCAAGGAGACAACTTTTATCATCGATACAGCTAACATTTAATACAATCAAAACTCTCTCTCTTTTTATTTTTTTTTTATTTTGCAAAAAGCAGGCCTATTTCAACATTTTAAAGAAAGGTATAAATTCTGCATTTTAAAATTTGACTTCCCAAATAGTAGATTAGGGGATTAGTAATTTTTCTTTAGTGGTTGAATTCGCCCAACAATTCAATATCTATATTATTATCTTTAAGATTCAAAATATTGCTATCAAATAAAAATACTATAGCACAAGGTATAGTTAAAAATATAGTATTTCATATTTTTTCAGTTACAAAGCAAATAAATGTCTACAGCTTGAAAACAAGTCATCTGCTTTTATCAATCTTAAGATTTTACATCCTCTTCAAAGTTCCATTTCAAATTGCTTTTTCTGTGAATTCTTAAAATTATGAATAATAGAAACCACATAATAATAACAACTTTGTATTTTTCATATGCGGAATCATAAATTCTACAGGAGTCCCGACCTAGTATTCGATGAAGTGGTCATTAGCATGCAGCTCAATAGGTACAATTGCCCCACTGTTATTCATTTTTTTCAGCAGTGATAGCACCAAACAGATTTATAAGATCGAGACAATATTTTTACGTTCTAACTAGACTTTTTAAATGAATTACAAAAAGAGAAGGTTTATAATATACTATATTATAATTTACTTTGAAGTGCGAAAATAACTTCGATTTTGTAATTGACGGTTAATTTCTGAGCTGAATAGGGACTATTTCGCCTCAGGCGCCTCTATGTTAACCCCAAATTTATCTAATTACATGTTTCAATTCAATCAGAACGCTTCCTTCTGTTTTGTTTTAGTGTATACTGTTCTGTTCTCTCCCTTGTCTACGATCGACGTTCAATACACATACATGTAGGTCACGATCTCTGCTGCAGCCAGTTGTTCACATTTAACCCTCGCTAAAATAGGGATACTTCATATCTTATTCCCACTCAGGAAGTTGTATTTAGTATTTGTAGTGTTAAATCTAAAGCAAACTAGCATGGCGCGGCGCCATGCCCTTTTTTCTCGGCGCCATGCCCTTTTTTCCAGCGCCATGCCCTTATTTCTTAATCCAAATTTAATAAATATGCCCAGTTTAGGCAATATTCCTTTGCTACTCTGTTTATTCAGTGCATGCTGATAATCCCTTTGTTTATACAACGACAGGAAATCACTTCACGCTTGAACGCACCGTACAGCCACCTGGCTAATTAATTTTGTTAATCCATAAACAGAGTACTTAAATTGAATGCATTGAAGATTTTGTTTTGTATCTGAATTTTTGATTTAAATAAGATCTAAGGTATCATATTTTAACAACAAAATTACTGAGTTGTGCCAAAGAGCCAAGGTCAATAAGAAAATGCAAACGCTAAATGTCTTGCACATATGCACATAAATAAGAATGTGAAGAAGTGCGCAAAATCAAATATACTTATTCAAAAGTTAATTTCCTCCAAATATTGTACGCGCTAAATATAGCGCATTTACAGTATTAAATTTAAATTACTAATTTATGAAATATAAGTGTGTGAAATATCTTTTCTACAAGTATAATTTTCATCATTTACAACATGTCTCAAGTTTTAACTTTATTACAGTTTAAACAGCATTATCAACATGAATCTACATTACTTGAGGCTTCTTCCACATCAGATAAATGTTAATCATGGCTTTGTGTTCTAAGTAAGATTTTCCCATATATATTGCAATATGAAGCATTGACCCCCATTGTGGTCCCATCCTACCAGGAGGGGGGTTAACTTTTTAACCAATTTATATACACTACATCACCAGAGAATGCTTTCAAATCAAATTTCAAATTTGCTGTTCTTGGGAAGATTTTAAAAGATTGTTACTTAAACCATTTCAATTTTTTTGTTTCTTAGCATCCATGTGCGCCTTGGTTTTGACTCCCAATAACAGAAAAAACGAACAAACACAACAAGCAGATTCAAATAATTGTGGTCCCCTGCTTTTAGTGTCTTTGTAGAGGAGATGTCATTTGTATGGCATATTGTGTCACATATTAACGCCCTATGATTAATGCCCTTATTCATGCCTAATCGCACACAGGGTAGTGTTTCAGTTACTTTAACAGGTCTAGACCACTAGATTATCTTATGTCAGCTTAAATGTGGATGTAAATTGGCTATCAGTTTTCTTTACACAGTTACTCTCTAGTTTTAGACAGCAGTGCAAGGTACACAATTATTATCTAATCCCTCAATATTATCAAAAGTATGACATCATCATTGTCATGCAAACGTCACAACATTTGTACGGTATTGGATACTAATAATTATCATTTAAAACAACTACAATTTTAAATGTGAGCATTGAGCAGTGTCTTTGGAATATTATCTTCCAATTTTGGCTATATAAAGTAAAAAAAAGTAAGATGAAGTTAATATGCAGTAAACTGACGAAAACGATATGTCGCTATTGAATTGTATTAAAAAAATAGTTCACTCACTGTCATGCTTGGGGACTCATTTAATTAATTGAAGAACATCGAGCTGAAAATTCCCTTCTATATAAGGTAATGTATACAAGCTGTTAAAAAATTGGAAATTCATCTTTTGCCTGAAAGTATTCAACAGCTGCAATATTAGAACTTTCTATGAGTGCGGTTGTTTTTAAAGACCTGGAGTACATTTTCATATAAGACTTGTCAAATACTTTCGACTGCATATAAATAGCTTTACCAAGCTATTTTAAAAAGATTAATTAAGCTTTATAGCTATTTCAAGGTATAAAATTAATTATCTTATTCTTAATCACGAGATTTAATTACCTGATCTTACCTGGTCAAAAGTATCTGTCCAAATGAACATTATCTTCCTTCTCCAAGTCGAGGAAGTTGACAAAATTGGACCGCCACTCCTCCCTGACAGTTAACTGATAAATTCTTGTGGATTACCGTAGAAGCTAGATCACAATGGTGTCAGTAGAATTGGAGAGGAATGCAGCACTGTTGAGGCTTACTATGAAATATCAACGGGAAACAGAAGAGCAAAAACGGGAATTGTTTTTAAAACTGCATTTATTTTTATTCAGCTGTTTTATTATCACAGAACTTAAATACTTATTGAAATAGCATAGTATATCCTACTCTATAGTGTATGAAGTTTGGTCCCGTCGATGGACAGTAACGTGATGAATGCATAGTACGTGTACTGAATGTAGGTCATCAACAAATTTCAATATCGCAAGGGCATACTCTATTTAAAATTAAAAACTCAAGCTATTAAGTGTTTTTGCATACTTTGTACTTTCTGGAAAGTGCTGCTGCTTTTAATACAATTCGCGTTTTAATAGTTAAAAGAGCAAGAGCCATGTTGGACCTTATTTGGCCCTGAGAATTTCCGAAGAAAAGTTGAGGTTGCAAATGCAGTATTTATCACTTGGAGTGTTGGTGACCAGGTATCTATTAGTTGTGACGTAATTTCCCATCCAGTCAATGCATTATGACGTCATAAAATGCGTCATTTTCCCTTATCCTATAGTTCCTTTGAAATGACAAAAAGTTGAAGCATTTTTTCAATATTTCATATAGAGCACAACCTCTGATCCAAAATATTCAAATATATAATGAAAGCTCTGTTTCTGAAGATCAAAAAACATATTTTATTTTTTGGATCGTGGGCTGTGCTCATATTTAAATTCTTTGCTGAAGGTATTCAAATGTGCATGTTTTCTGCAAATTTCAAGAACATTGCATTTCTCAAACCTTTTAACAATATCTGGATTCTCAAAACAAAATTTTATTATAGAAAATGAAAGCACCAAGTGTTTACTTTATTTTGATATATGAAATGGGAAAGAGGGTGATAGTTAATTAATTGATATAAGTACAGGGGCATTTTATGCATAAGATGGCTCTTGCTCTTTCATGTAAATATGATCATGTCGATATATATATTTACTTTTACCAAATATTTTGTGTACTTATAAAGTCATGCTCTCGATTTAAAGAAAGCAGCAGCACTTTTCAAATTAAGGAACATATCCTTTATTTATATTCAAAAAATGGTTAAGATTTATTTAGTGTATGCCCTTGCAAAAGGACAATTTAATGAGGCACCTCGATGCAAAATATACCTTAACTGAACATAAAAACACGACAGAAATATTTAAAAACATTCTCTCGATAGTAAATAAATAATCGCACTAAACATAGGATATACATTGGTATTATTAGCCTATTTAAAACCTGTAAATAATATTCTATTTATAATAAAACGCATTTTCATTGTTAAAAAAATCCCAAATCTGCCTCTCACAGTATATGAAATACGTCATTTTTACCAAAATGACGCCATGATTGACAAGTAAATCAAGATCAGTAATTTGTTTAAAACCAGCTGTATGGGAATTAACTAGCGACTTTTGTTGATGCATTGATAAGTTTCATTGTTGTTTTTTATGCTTATTCAGTTAAAAATTGCAAATTATTTCACTTTCGGATAATATGAGGAATGCATAAAAGTCATATATTTTTGTGTGACGTCACAGTTAACTTTTCCCGTATGAATAAGGCCCCGCCCCCTTTTTCTAGCCTTAATAAGTCAACATGAAAAATATACTGATGAACACGACACATGGCAATACTCTCACCCAAAAACTATGCCAAATCAGTTCTTGTAGTATCCTTTCAACGACGATGCATCAAAATAACTTTGCAACGTACAGCTTACCATGGAGGATGCGATTTTTTTTTTACCAGCGCCACCTATGTAAACTTTCTATAAAGGGAGATAACTCATTTGATGAATCTTCACAGATTCTCGATTTTGGACACCCTGTATCTTTTCAAGACTTCGTTTGCACAAAAATATTAAAATATTTGTTTTTTTAAACGTTCCATTTTCACTATGATTATGCATTAAGTTTATGAACATCTTCTTTGGTTTTAAAGATATTCTCTTTTGAAATAAGCATTTTTTGCACACTATCTATACAAAATTACACATCAAGTACTTTTTCCCTGGCTATATGAAAAAAAAAGAATTATATCAAAATCATCTGTTTATATTCATTTTAGACCAAATTGAATATATTAAACCCAATTTTATTGAATTTTAAGATTATCGATTTATCGCCTTTTCTGTGCTATCTACATGATTTTTACACGGAACCATACTTAGATGTTACGACATGTTTTTTGTCCATTAATTTTCCTGTTTTATTACAGGATATATTCTCTATAAAGACAATAAAAACACACTTCATTGAACATATATATATATATATATATATATATATATATATATATATATATATATATATATAGAAAGCACAGAGAAATTCACTTTTACAAGGATACTCACTTCCGCCCCAACCCGGGGTTGAACTCTCGACCTACGGAATCTGTCTCCTAGCAGTGCAGAACAGCGCGTTAGACCGCTCGGCTATCTAGGCAAGTTAAAAACTTGCTTTCGATGCCGATGGAATTCTCACAACGCTGCCCTACACTACACGGTCATTGAGAATGGAAGTGATACAGTTATTTGGACATTAGTTTTAGAGGATTGTTACCAATACATGTTGTGATGAAATTATTTTTATTTATAAAGCACAAATTACAACAACTCTTAAACTAATATAACTGCCCTAAGTGAAGAATTATTAATATAGAAAGCACAGATATTTGCTAAGGTATATTTGTCTAAGGTTTATATTACACTTTTAGCGCCAGGATATCATATTCTGAAATTTATTTCCACCTGTAAACCTAATATTAATTAATAAAATATTAATATAGAAAGCCCGAGATTCCGTAGGTCGAGAGTTCAACCCCGGGTTGGGGCGGAAGTGAGTATCCTTGTAAAAGTGAATTTCTCTGTGCTTTCTATATTAATATTTCTTCACTTAGGGCAGTTATATTAGTTTAAGAGTTGTTGTAATTTGTGCTTTATAAATAAAAATAATTTCATCACAACATGTATTGGTAACAATCCTCTAAAACTAATGTCCAAATAACTGTATCTCACTTCCATTCTCAATGACCGTGTAGTGTAGGGCAGCGTTGTGAGAATTCCATCGGCATCGAAAGCAAGTTTTTAACTTGCCTAGATAGCCGAGCGGTCTAACGCGCTGTTCTGCACTGCTAGGAGACAGATTCCGTAGGTCGAGAGTTCAACCCCGGGTTGGGGCGGAAGTGAGTATCCTTGTAAAAGTGAATTTCTCTGTGCTTTCTATATTAATATTTCTTCACTTAGGGCAGTTATATTAGTTTAAGAGTTGTTGTAATTTGTGCTTTATAAATAAAAATAATTTCATCACAACATGTATTGGTAACAATCCTCTAAAACTAATGTCCAAATAACTGTATCTCACTTCCATTCTCAATGACCGTGTAGTGTAGGGCAGCGTTGTGAGAATTCCATCGGCATCGAAAGCAAGTTTTTAACTTGCCTAGATAGCCGAGCGGTCTAACGCGCTGTTCTGCACTGCTAGGAGACAGATTCCGTAGGTCGAGAGTTCAACCCCGGGTTGGGGCGGAAGTGAGTATCCTTGTAAAAGTGAATTTCTCTGTGCTTTCTTTATTAATATTTCTTCACTTAGGGCAGTTATATTAGTTTAAGAGTTGTTGTAATTTGTGCTTTATAAATAAAAATAATTTCATCACAACATGTATTGGTAACAATCCTCTAAAACTAATGTCCAAATAACTGTATCTCACTTCCATTTTCAATGACCGTGTAGTGTAGGGCAGCGTTGTGAGAATTCCATCGGCATCGAAAGCAAGTTTTTAACTTGCCTAGACAGCCGAGCGGTCTAACGCGCTGTTCTGCACTGCTAGGAGACAGATTCCGTAGGTCGAGAGTTCAACCCCGGGTTGGGGCGGAAGTGAGTATCCTTGTAAAAGTGAATTTCTCTGTGCTTTCTATATTAATATTTCTTCACTTAGGGCAGTTATATTAGTTTAAGAATTGTTGTAATTTGTGCTTTATATATATATATATATATATATATATATATATATATATATATATATATATATATATATATATATATATATATATATATATTATACAACATGTATTGGTAACGATCCTCTAAAAACTAATGTCCAAATGACTGTATCTCACTTCCATTCTCAATGACCGTGTAGTGTAGGGCAGCGTTGTGAGAATTCCATCGGCATCGAAAGCAAGTTTTTTTAAACTTGCCTAGATAGCCGAGCGGTCTTACGCGCTGTCCCTGCACTGCTAGGAGACAGATTCCGTAGGTCGAGAGTTCAACCCCGGCCTGGGGCGGAAGTGGGTATCCTTGTAAAAGTGAATTTCTCTGTGCTTTCTATATTAGAATTCCTTCACTTAGGGCAGTTATATTGGTTTAAGAGTTGTTGTAATTTGTGCTTTATAAATAAAATTAATGTATCACAACATGTATTGGTAATGATCCTCTGAAAACTAATGTCCAAATAACTGTATCTCACTTCCATTCTCAATGACCGTGTAGTGCAGGGCAGCGTTGTGAGAATTCCATCGGCATCAAAAGCAAGTTTTTTTAACTTACCTAGGTAGCCGAGTGGTCTAACGCGCTGTTTCTGCACTGCTAGGAGACAGATTTGGTAGGTCGAGAGTTCAACCCCGGCCTGGGGCGGAAGTGGGTATCCTTGTAAAAGTGAATTTCTCTGTGCTTTCTTTATTAATATTTCTTCACTTAGGGCAGTTATATTAGTCTAAGAGTTGTTGTAATTTGTGCTATATAAATAAAATTAATTTATCACAACATGTATTGGTACATGTAACGATCCTCTAAAAACAAATGTCCAAATAACTGTATCTCACTTCCATTCTCAATGACCGTGTAGTGTAGGGCAGCGTTGTGAGAATTCCATCGGCATCGAAAGCAAGTTTTTTTTAACTTGCGTAGATAGCCGAGCGGTCTAACGCGCTGTTCCTGCACTGCTAGGAGACAGATTCCGTAGGTCGAGAGTTCAACCACGGCCTGGGGCGGAAATGGGTATCCTTGTAAAAGTAAATTTCTCTGTGCTTGCTATATATATATATATATATATATATATATATATATATATATATATATATATATATATAAAAAATTATATTTAATTTTGCGAGTATAAAACGTTTTATGTGATAAACTTTCATAAAGTTCTCCATTTTCTACATACACATACAGATAAATAACATTTTTTCCCATAACTGAAATATCATTGCAAATATAGGTACCTCTTGCACTAAAGCAAATTTAAGCAACTCATCAGTACAGCTAGATCATGCTGGCTTAAGGACAGATGATACAAACAAATTTTTTCTTTGAAAAAGATTAGATATCATGTCACAAGTTTTGAAAAGTTGATGGATCTAAGAATCTTTTCTCCGAAGAACTGGAAAATGTAATAGATTTGGAAAATTTTAGTAATATTTCAATAAAAAAACGAATAGAGACAAATCACATTCAGTAAAGGTTTACAGGTGGAAATAAATTTCAGAATATGATATCCTGGCGCTAAAAGTGTAATATAAACCTTAGACAAATATACCAAGCCAGTTGAATTTTAAGAGGAAGATCGAAATGACAAAAAATTGGCAATATCACATAGGCTGATTTTTAGCATTTAGCTTTTCCTAATAAAATTCATCTGGCTCGGTATATTTTTGTTAAGTTTATATTACACTTTTAGTGCCAAGATAGCATATTCTGAAATTTATTTTCACCTGTAAGCCTTTACTGAATATGATTTGTATATATTTGTTTCTTTCATAGAAAAAATACTAATATTTTCCAAGTCTTTTTTATATTCCAGTTCTTCGGAGAAAAAATTCTAAGAACCATCCACTTATCTAAACTTGTGACATGATATTTAATCTTTTTCAAAGAAAAAATTTGTTTGTATCATCTGTCCTTAAGTTCTACAATTAAATCATATTCTTATGATTAAAAAAGTTTAAAAACGATTTATATTTACAATATATATGAGCAACTACTGTATATAAATGTGTGTGAAAAAGAACATTCCTATATTTTCACCCAAATTTATTTGTACAGTTTTATCATGACGCCATAATCGATTTCCCGAAGCTATGTATAGGCAGATGGAAGTATTGAAGTCTTGAATATAGATGCGTTGACAATGTAAAATTACTTATTTCAATGGCAAGAGTAGCACATTTTTCATGGAAACAATGCAAAGCGTTTATTTTTTTAACAGATTTTTATCCGGTAAATGTTTAATAAAATTCAAAATATATAGACACTTTTTACTTAACTCATTTTGAAAAAGTAGCTTGAATATTAGTGTTTTCACAAAATGTATACTTTTTATGATTACCGTAGATACACTTTTAAGTTGATGATGTTCAGCAACTATTTTATATGACCAGTGTAGAGTAAAAACACATTTAATGTATCATTACACATATTTCATGTAATCTAAAAATTAAGAAGCCTATTCTTCTGACATGTTCGATGGCATACATGCTGAAATACATTCGATGTAAGAACCAGAAGGCTACCAAACTGTAAAACTGTGGAGATTAATCCTCTGCTTAATATAAAAATATAAAATATGTAAAACTCCATGACGTGTGGCACAAACCATCGGACTCTGGCGTGACCATTATATGTTAGATATGATTATATATATTTGCAAATATATCTTCTTATATAGCAATAAGAAATAAATTGACTTTTATTTTTCAATAACATGCAGTTGGCGTGATACATGTAAGACATTAAAGTAAAATGGGATACCTGCACGTTATGACGTTATGACGTACAGTGTATTTCCGTTTAAGGTAGAATTCTTCTCTGGTTTCTGACTAGATGAAACATTCAAAGTATATTTGTTTATATGTCTTATATATTTAGGTGTAAGAGATTTTAAAGACCATCTTTTCTTTCCTCATCACAATTGTACAACTTTAAATAGAAACGGTAAACTGCGTTTGAAATCTAGCAGGGACTATTTTTTGTCGGAATGGTGGAGTATGAAAATATCTTCTTTTCTGCATCTCAAAATTATAACAGAACAATTGAATTTAGTTATTATTTTTACACAATCAAAGACTTGGAAAATTTTTCAAATGTAAGTTAAATGTATAATAAGCCACTAAACTTAAAATATATTAAATAAATACGATTTTTCAAACAAACTAGAACTATGTAAGCTTTTAAACGCTTCCTATCCAAGTGCAGGTTTGAGCCAAAAATCCATAAAAAGTATTTTTTTTTCTCTCTTAGTCATTTTGTACTTTTAATTAAATTTCAATGAAGAGATATTTTTGAAGAAGAAAATGACTTGATTTAAACACTTCGTGCTGAAAAATTAATTTATATGACGAAATCTAGTAGCTACTCACGTTATACCGATGCAATCTAGACTTCAACAGTTAGAACTTTTTTTCTCTTTTTTTAAAAGGCTCCTTGTTTATAAAGCGTAAACTGTCCCAACCCACACATAGGTTATACTGATTAGAATAACACCGAAAGCTTTTAAATATTTTGTTTACTAAAAAGTCCGAATATTTGGTTTTGATTGTTAAAATTTCATTTTTTTTGTAAAGAATCTCGACCTTAAAAAATCGAGGATAGTGTTTACATGGATCCGGTTTGTAAACCACAGACTACAACTAGGGTGTTTTGTGGTTGTTGTGCGACTAAAAAGACAACTTACTGTAACAAAATACTTAGCATCTTTGACCAATCCTGCTTTTCAGAAATCAATAACCAGGAGTTTTTTGAATACCAAACAGGAACAGGTAAAGAAATTAATTCATTGTCTTTTGCCATGTTTATTAGTTGTGCATAAGAGTGTGATGAACCAAATCTTCCTATGAATGCACATGTTTCCAGTGCCTGTAATTAAACTGTATAGATATACATGTAGCCTAAACCTGCTCAATGATTAATTTTATAGCACTTGCTTTTGCCTGCAGAGAAATAAATATATATACGGCCAGAACATCTGCGTTTTAATCGTATTTCTTATAAAATTTGACAAAAAATAGAAGTATAAGTCCTCAAAACTAAAAAGAATAATGACATTGAAATTATAAGAAATAAATTTTTTACGCACATATTAAGAAACTTTAAATGTACCTTATTCCTTTCCTATATGTACATCTAATTTCAAAAGTAATAAAAAATGCATTTTATTACTAAAACTAAAGGTACCGTGAGGAATGAGCTCAGTAAATGATACCCCCGCCCCCATATTAATATAACGGCAGTATTCAGTTTTGCTATGGGAAACCCCAAATATGTGTCGTATATAGAAGTAAAATAAGAGGTGCACGGTGGCAATATGTAATAAAAATTCTGTGAAAGTTTTCTTAAATTTCATTCAGTGGTGTGAGAGGGGTTGCGGAAGAGACATGGGAACCCCAAAGCGTAACAGACGGACGTACATTTACAGACGGACGTACGAACATAATGATTATTATATACCCTCCTACTTTTCAAGCGGCTGTTATGAAAATTTTACCATATGATAAATAAAATCTGCGTTTTCGTGAATGTTGCAGGACGATTTTATATTTCAAACTACATTTTGAGACCGAGGAGGTTAATCTGCATCATTCACGACAACAAGGATTTTATTTTCATTCTGGTAAGATCGCAAAAATACGACTGTTTGTTTCCTCTATAGAGAAACGAATTAGGTCAGCATGTTTCGATTACGTTGTTCCATTTAATACCAGATGGAAATTTATTTGCTTACCACTGTATGGAATGCAGACGATTTGAGCTCTCGTTGCATTAAAAAAAAAAGTCTTTTTAAATTACAAATTTGTTCGAAATATGTATTGATTAATTTTGATGAATACATGTATACAATAACAAAGTCATGTTTATGTTTTACATCTTTATTGGGACTAAAATCAATGATATTCAAATGTCCATGGAATATCTCCTCGTAACTATAAAAACTGACATCCATCAGCAACTTGATGTAAAAGACAGTGTTTACAGTGGCTGCAACGTTGTTGTTGACAAATCAATCGTGAAGAATCGTTCATGTATCGTGCATGATCGTCTGTGTAACGTGCGAGATCGTGCGTGTATCAGACTCAATCGTTTGCGGTTTTAATCGTGCGCAGTTGTGCGTTTAGAAACGTGTAAATTTCGTTTTGTAAGTTTTCATCGGAATGTTGTTAATAATACAAGCATTTCCCTTGTTTTTTTTTTTTTGTTGTTGTTTATTTATTTAAATCCAAAATAAATGAAGCGCATTTTACATAACTGAATGCGGAACGAAATAAAATATCGCTCGGAAACAAGCAAAAAGTAAATTGCAGACTATTTATTTCTCATAAAATAGCGCGATCAATATTGTGATATAACGTACTTAGAATTTTTTAAATCTGATTTTAATTCTTGTTTACTGCTATTTGTTTTCAATATATTTTTTAAACTAATACATCAAAAATAATTGTTTTAACAAACAAATTAACGTTACCCAATGCTTACATAATGTTAAGTCGACGAATATACATGCACAGGACATGAATTTCGGGGTTTTGTTTATCTGTGTTTATCTCTGGAGCTTACTCTTAATTGATTTTAAAATTTCTGCAAATAAAAAGAATAAATGATTGGCAAGTTAATTTTAAGGGATTTACAAAGACTGGATCAATGGAAAATTGTTAAATTGTTGAAATTATTACATAATTTGTAATTTAAGTCATTCCATGCTGTTATTTTTTTTTTCAATCGTATCCCTCTTTCTGCATATAATGAAATCCAATTCAATCTAATTTTACGGTCCACATACGTACATGTACATCTTCTAATAGAACGAAAAATATCATTTCTTATGTCAGAGAATTACCTAAATAATTATTTATAATCTACAATATTAAGTCTTACATGTATTTAGTTACAGAAGTATCCATTCCGTTTCCCCCTTTTCTTTTTGAAAGCCTATGAAATAATATTGATAATTCTTTGAAATCTTAAATTAGTATCAAGCCGTATTTCTTTTTGAACATATTGGTTCTTGAATGTTTTGAACTATTTTGAGTCAAGAATCGTATGTTCACGTTAGCAATCGTGTAAGATCCTGTTCGTGAAGGATAGTTCGTGTTACAGATTTAATCGTACGTTAATGTGCGGAATCGTTCATGTAACGTGATCACTCGTGTAAGGTGTCAACAATAACGTTGCTGCCACTGTATACTGCAAAAGACGACACATCGATGTGGTTTATACAAGTATTTCATTACACAGCTAAACATGCATTTGAATTGTTCAGGTTTAATACATGTACGTGTTTCTGATCTGATAATTTTTTGATGACATTCGTGATTCATTGAAGAATAATGTCTGCGGCATACATTTGATCTCAACAATAATCTTGGTAGATTATTTAAATAATGTTCGCTATTGAAATAATAATTATTCTTTGAGAAGAAAAAAAAACAGAACTAAAACGCTTATAACATATCTTGAACAGCTAAAACACACACACACGCCTTCACAAACTTTCTCTCCCTCTCTCTCTCTCTCTCAAATACGTTACTTATTGCCCCTTTTGATTACAATGCAAACAGATGAAAAATTGCAAAGAACATTAGAAAATCAAAGACAATATTTAGTGTTGAATCAATTAGTTATTGACATTAACAACTGTTATAGTTACACAAACGAAGAAAGCAAAGTCTTATTTAAAAAGGCATAATAATGTAAATCGACGATACAAGCAAAAGTCTTCAACTTGTCAAAGTTTTATTTAAAAAGGCATAATCATGTAAATCGACGTTACAAGCAAAAGTTTTCAACTTGTCAAGTAAAAATAAAAATTCCTATAGAAGTTCATATGCTCAAATGTCAACAAACTTAGACGTAGATCCATTGGAGTTCAACCGTCTAGGGAGCTTATTCGATATAATACACGCTCATTGATGAGACGATCGTTGTTTTAAACCACAGCCACGCATGACCTAAGTCGATAAAATGTAGAAAGCAACTTTTCTTGTCGCTAAGTACTCGGCACTCTGAAGTAAAAATCGCAGGTTTTTCACTTAAGACCTTAAAAACGAGGTCACATTTCACGACGGGCGTTCTCACAAAAAAAGGTCCTTTACTGTTTCACGGTCATTATAAGAAGATGAACGATTTATTGTGATGTGATATAAAAGTGAAAATTTCTTGAACAGGACAAAACCACACAGTATCAATCAATCAATCAATCAATCAATCAATTAATTAACCAATAACTTCAACATAATGAGAGGGTTGATTCAATTGTCCGAAATCTAGATAACCTGCGTTATCTTCCTCTCCGATATAAATAGAGGAATTATTCACTTGTCCGATTTCATGATAACCTGTGTTAACTTCAACTCCGTCATACATAACAGTGTTTTCATGTCGTAATGTGTTTTGTTGGCTGGTTTTCTCTTTTTCTTTGTTAGAAACCGCTCCTCTAAAATTTCTGCAATATTTAAAAAATGTAGTGAAATCAAAAGTGTGAAATGTACAGAAAATAAGAATGTTAGATGAAAGTTCTTTTTCATGCATATTTTTAAAAATATTAAAACTCACCTCAAAATCAAAACAATGTTGACAATAATACTGATACAGAGAATTGCGATGACACCGTACAAAGCCGAACATACATGTGCGTCTGTTTTTGAACAGTTCTCTAGCATCTGGTCAGTTTCTTTAATTAAAAAAAATATTTATTATTATGCCAATTTATTTGAATTAATCTTCCATGACATGTTTCCACATGTCTCCTAAAAAAAATAATATACATAAATTTAAGGTATCATTTTCTAGTTAGTACTTTATGCCAGGGCATCAACGAAAGTGGGAAAGGTGGAATATTTTGCATAAGGGGCGAAGCCAAATTTATTCCACGTTTCTAACTAGACAATGATTCCTAATAATTCCATTTCATAGTGAAATAAAATTATAGATTTAGATTCTTAAAATGTAAATTGATAGATTTTAATTACACGAGGGTTCCCATATAATTTCCATAGTCCTCGCCCAATGATGTCAAACACGAAGACAGCTGCACGAAATTTAGATGCATGTTAGGCTGCCTCCTTAGAGTCAGACACAAGGACAGACGAACACGAGATTTACGTGCATATAGGGCCTTCTTAGCTCCTCACCTATCGATTTGCTTAATTTACATTCTGATAGAACTGTCAGGAAATCCTACTCAACATTATATAAGAAGATAATTTTTGTATTTTTAACTGGCTGAAAGTCACGTGGTATTCCTCCTTTTGTGATATCGATGCGAAAGCGTGTCCTCCGAAAATAATATCACATGATACACCGTTCGGTTGCACTAAGGTTACGTAGTATTTTACGTCATACTATAAGAAGCGTGAATTTAACCATTGTGACGTAATGACAGTCATGTCCGTTCAATTAGGACTGTGTCAGTGTATTCAATTTGAGAGATTTATATAATATAACTATTATGGATTTTAGTGAACGGTCAATATGTGGTTATAAGGACACATGGCAATTGATATTGATCTCAGACACAGAAAATAATAGAGCTATTTTTTTTTTTATCAAAACATGTTTGTCATCTGTTATTTGAAGTGGTTGATGATAAACTATTAAAATAAAAGAAAGTTATTCTTTACCAGAAAAAAGGTTTGTCATCTTTTAGATTGCTTTGGAGTTCCCTCATACACGACCCGTTGTTTGAAAAACATATTCTGTTTAAACACATTGGACTACATAACTGTTCGCATTGAGGTCCGTAATGAGTTTGGCTGCATTCTGCATAGAGATATAATGTAAGTGTCAGTGTAATTTCAATTGAATATAAAAAGTATATATATATTTCAATTCCTTCGTCAAAGCATAAACCACTATAGAATTACTATATATTAGTAACATGCGGTAATTGCAATGATTACTAAAGTTAAATAAAGCCCTGTTTTGTATCATGGAAAAAAACTTTATGACACGAATAAGCCAATTACACCCAGTATTGAGATTTATTAGAGGAATTTTATTTACACCCATAGCCAAACTATTCTAGTGATGTTAATTTATTTTTATTGATTAAATTCATCAACGTTAGAGAAATACAGTAGGACTCGGTCAGTGCGATCAGGGATATTGCGAATTCAATGATATAGCGAAGTCATCTTGGATCCCATGCTATATAAATTAAACAAATTTCACATACAAATATAACAAATTAGGGATACAGCGAAGTTATTTCATAGGTCCCTGTGATTCCGTTTTAGTAAAAGTTTAATGTATATTCAAACTTCACTATATCAAAAAAAAAAACGATATTTGGCAGCTATTTCTATAATGTTTTTTTTTTCAACAATATCTCGAACCCTTGAAGATATGCTTGTATTCAAGTTTTATCTTGATCTTGTCGGGAAAAGCTAGTTAATTACCAAATGAATTTAATTTCTTATTGTCACTTCTTTTCGGAGAGATGAAACGTCACGGTAGTTCAATCGGTAGAGCGCTCGCTCAGTGATCGGATGGGTTGTATGTTCGAATCACGACCACGACTGCTATAAGTCAATAGAAAATGTAGAAACACTTTTGACACTTTAAAAAAAAAGCCCGTGTCATGATAGGCGATGGTGCAATTAAATAAAATTCACCGGTCAATGCTCTTGTGTGCCGAGTAAATGTCTTGAATTGAAAACGTTCAACGGTATAATGTGACGTCTCTATATGAGTGGAAAAAAAAACTTTCGAATTGGACGTTAAACAACACATGAACCAATTAATCAGACAGATGCTTTAAAGAGAAGAAGATTTTGTTCATTGAAATATTTTTATGGTTGTACCATCACAATTATGTCCCTGCCATCCTTTTTTTTACAAGAGCAACTTCCGTCGCCTTGAAAACACCCGGAAATACACCCATCAGCACAGTTTTGGAGACAGTCAGGTCCAAATTTCCCGGGAGTACATCCAGAATTGCATAATCCTTCGGCTTTACTGCATCCTTTTTTACAATTATGATTGCAAGTTTTATTGCAATACGTTCCATATTTCCCATCCGGACATTTCCCCTCGTATTCCTCTGACTCTCCATAAAAAGTGGACAGGCATGATAAACTGCAACTCTTTTCACATTTATCTGAATAGAACCCGTTAATACATCCATATGTGCAGAAAACAGTGACATTGTCACATGTTTGTCCTTTACAATTCACACTACACAGCTCTGAGCAATCAGGTCCGTATTGTCCAAATTCACATCCTACAAAAATTTTTATTTCTTTCGTCTTCAAAGACTAACAAAATTAAAAAATACAGGCGGTATAGCATTTTCCTATACATCTGTGAAAACAATTTAATTTATGCCACAATCCTATCAGATTATTTCTTTCAGACACTCTTCTCCCTTCTATAAACATGAAATTTAACAATATTGCAACCTGATTTACAATTCCTGAAGGCGACAACGTATGTCTTACATGCCTGATTGGATGACATAGTAAATTAACTAATGTTTTACTTGTAAGTACTTTGTTATTTGGAAAAGTTGAGTATTTTTCAATATTAAGCCTTATGCTTTTTATTTTTCAATATTTAAACGGAGTATATATTCTTCAATTTTTGATGTAGATGTAAGCGAATCACTACATCGAAAAAATATATTTCCTTAGATAAAAAAATCATCAAAAATTGCCCAAAATTACCAAACTTACTGTCGCATTTATCTCCGGACCAGTTTGGTTTACACTCCCCAGTACAAACCCCACTTTGAAGGCATTCATTTTTTGCACAATTTCTACTACATGGCGCTTCACAGGATGAACTATAAAACCCCCTGTAGCAGCCATTAATACAATGTCCATTTATTTTTCTACATTCCTGATTAAGGCAAGTGTTACTACACGATCGATTTTTGTATTGATAGGGATAACATTTTTGAATGAAATAAATCGCAATAAACATTTTTTCTAAATTAGATAAAAAAGCGACGTCAACTAATCAAATAAATCGGCATTCAATCATAAAATCATTTTCTAATATTCTTGAAAGAGGCACAGATCAATTATCCAAAACGACTACAAATTCTTATATATTTAGTTCATTGCTTTGAAATTTGTCTAAAAATTTGTTTTCAATTGATAGGACATTACCAGAAGTGGAAAGTCACTTTTATTAATAAAATGCAATGTATCCCAACTTATGGGTTTACAAATCTAGCTTAAGGGACAAGTTAAAATTTATCACAATGATGGGACCAGTACAAAACAAAATTCTCATTTTAAAAAAAGTACATGTCCCATGGCATTCTTATTTTGTAAAAAAATTATCTGTCCCACACCTTAAGACCAATAAAAAAGTTACTGTCCAATGATTACATTTTGATGTAAGTGAGATTATTGGAACAAAACTCAGGAGTCTTTCGGATTACAGATATTTCATACATCGATGAAAGTTCGTTTTTTTTTGTTTCATTTCCAATAATTTGAAGATTTATGATTTGATGCTGCCATTTGTATCCTTCGTTTGAGTTTCAAAGGTGACTTTAAAAAAGTGCTATAAACATATTAGAATATATTTTTAAATGTAATGAATATTTCTATGGGGTTAAGTACTTTAACTCACTGGAAAAAAAAATGTGTCCCATCGGTACTTATGTTAAAAATGTTTTGTCCCACGGTTTTTGATGAAAAAACTCATTGTCCCATGCCCGTTTGTACCGGTCCCATCATTGTGATAAATTTTGCCTGATGCCTAACGTCGGACTGGAAAAAGCTACAAAATATATATATACTGTAGATTCCTTATATTAAGTTTTCATTTTTTATGCATTTCCTTGATTTAATTTTCACTCATATAGATATGAATGGAGTTTTGATCTCGAATACTGTTCGTTTTCTCAATGTGTTTAACAATAACAGGCAAAATTTAGAAGCTTACTGTCACATTTTTCTCCAGTCCAGTTCTGTTTATATCCACCAATACAATCGCAATTTTGTTTGCATTTGGGATGTGCACAATTTTCACTACATGAGAAGTTACAGAATGAACCATAGAAACCTCTGTCGCAGCCATTTTTACAATAACCATCACTTTTTCTACATTCCTGAATAAGACATTTGTTACTACATTTTCTATCGCACTTTCCTCCATAATAGCCAGTATTACATACATTACAGTTACCGTCTGAATTGTCACAAGAGCCACTGCTGCAATTACCACATGATTCCATACAGTAGTGTCCATAGTAACCAGGTATACACCCAGTTGGACAGGTTCCCCTGCCTTTGTTACATTTTCCTCCGGAGCAATTTTTAGACCAATAACATTCCTTTTCACATCTATCCCCATAGTACCCGTCGGGACAAGAATTACACAACCCATTAGTTCTGTTGCAGCTCTTTTCTGAACAAGTTGATGGACATTTATGTAGGCATTGATCTCCCCAGTATCCCTCAGTACATCCTCGGGTACAGATTCCATTTTCATCGAACTTTAAGTCTACACAGTAAGGGCGGCAAAGAAACAACGCTGAATGATAAAAAAAAAACATACAACATTTACTTTATACATTCATTAAATTTTGTAAATTATCCGTAATTTATGAAACCAAAAAAAAGATTTCTAAGGATGAAATTTAGCTTTCTCAATTTATTTAAAGCCATGCATCAAACTCAATCAACTAAGGAAAATGAAGCTACAGTAATATTTGTCATGAATTCATTTTTATTTGTAAAACGATTCAATAATAAATGTTTTATACATTTATAATATTTCAAATGTTACATTTCAATAACTGTTTTTCTTTAAACATTACGTATTATTTATGTTAATATATAAGATATATATTTTATTATTAAAACAAAGTAAGTAGTGAAATACATGAATACTTCTCAGAGAAAAAAAAACCAAATCTGTACCATGATAGTTACTGTAAAAATTTCCTAGTGTTAAAATAACCCACATCTCCCGAAAGGCACTCATTTGGAATGGCGTAGTAAAATAGGAATAATCCTTGTTAAAGTTTTTGAATAACAAATTGCTAAATTGCCCCCTGTTAAAAATACGTTCAGTCAAATCGCCTGTTTTTCACTTATATGGGCTAACAATGAAATTATACACACTTTTGCAAAAGCTCCGACTTGTTATTATTACATCAGGATCTTGTAGAGGAAGAAGACACTTTCGAATGCAACGACTACATTATGTGGAATTTTTCATCTCCATTAAAAATTTTAAACTTTATATAGTGTAAAAATGATGCCTTACTTGCAAATAAGATAAATGTACGTCTTTGTTCATCTTTGCTTTCTTAAAAAGTGCATGTATATACATGTAAATATGCTTTTTTTCACAGTTTTCCAATGTTATATGTAAACATTACAGAGTTTTTATTTTTATATAGATTCAATATCTCCGATTCGTATATATATATATATATATATATATATATATATATATATATATATATATATATATATATATATATATATATATATAAAATATATATATATATATATAAAGCACTAAAAAACCAACAACACTGTATATCCTAAATGTCGGATCTACCAAGTAGATACAAGGTCACGGATGGAAATTTATATAAAGCACTAAAATGACCAACGACACGAACAATAAAAATTGTCAAATTTTCGGGACGCCCTGTCCCTTCCTCAGGAAAAAGAAAAAAGTTAAAAAGTCATAAAAACAAAGGAAAAAGAGAAACAAAAAGAACTAGCACTACTACTAAACTACTAAACACTAGATATTTACATAATTACATGTTGAATAGGAAATATTAAGAACACTTATAAAGAAAGAAATCCGGACTGCTGGGAAATGCGTCCGGTCTATCGGGTATACTCGGGTGAAGACAGCGGTCCGGATTTCTTTCTTTATAAGTGTTCTTAATATTTCCTATTCAACATGTAATTATGTAAATATCTAGTGTTTAGTAGTTTAGTAGTAGTGCTAGTTCTTTTTGTTTCTCTTTTTCCTTTGTTTTTATGACTTTTTAACTTTTTTCTTTGTCCTGAGGAAGGGACAGGGCGTCCCAAAATTTGACAATTTTTATTGTTCGTGTCGTTGGTCATTTTAGTGCTTTATATATATATATATATATATATATATATATATATATATATATATATATATATATATATATATATATATATATATATATATATATATATCCAAACCCAAATCTTCTGTCTCGGAAGAGACGTTTGTTCAAGTGGGATAGATAATGGGTGCCTTCTTCTTATCATATAAATGTTTTAAATCTAAAGTAACGATATCATAGATATTTAATGATTATATTGTTGTTAAAATATTCAACTATTTTGAAATTGTAAATTGCACGTCTTTGATAGCAATTTGCTTAATTAAAAACACACCTCCTTTAAAACTTGCTTACACTGGGCAACACAAGTTTCATTTTTAACCATCCGCTTTCCGTCACTAAAACGACCAATCCAATCATTGATTGAATTTATAGGAAGTCATTTGACTTAATAAACTGTGTACAAATTATTTTACGTTACTTTCAAGGGATTTCTAAAATATACAATAAATTTTACAGTCTTCTTTTTTTAAACGAGAACGACTGACACAGCCATTTTTCGTCACAAGTGACCTTCAAAGTGACGTCATTTCACATTGTGACGTCACAAACAAGGAGCAAAACTTTATTCAACATAATTGAGCCTCGTCGGATAGAAATCGACCTTATCGTATGCAACGTCATAATGAGAAAAAAGCGAATAAAGTTGAGAAAGATTTCCCGGTAATTTTACTACAGATGGTTTTCACGTTAAGGAATGTTTTAGACATCGTGTACTGCAGTTCAAAGATTTTTTCTTCAAAAAACCGGATAATTTTAAATATGTACTAATAACATAAACAAATTTTAAATGTATTCCCCTTCGCAGAGCCTTATTTTTTTTTATAGTTACCATGGATCAATGTAAACAATCCAGAGGAATGCCGAGTCCGATCTACACTTATTTTTTTTTTCAAACAGCAGAAGACGTAAGGCCATATCTAACACCAGATAAATAATAAGTTGGTAGACATATAGCGAAGAAAAAATGGCATGGTGCATTACTGAGGAAGTACAGAATATATTTTTTATTGTAGTTTAGAGTATAAATTTTAGCCAGAGACGTTATCTGGCACAAAAAATCGCACATGTACTGATGCATTAATAGCATAGTGTGTTTTTATTTACTATCATCGTGTGCATATGTATTCAGTCATTCACGATCGAATTCGCAATATAATATTAGTTATACCATCGTCTATTTTTTACATCAAATACCAATCCTCTGTTTTTCTGCCAGAATCTACTCTGCTCTGTTTTTTGCCAAAATGATACAACAAGTATTTGAATTGAAAAGAGCATTTATTACAAATGCCAATGAAATATACAGCAGTATTGTTTGATATTAAATATATGTTACACCTGTCACAATGAAAAATAAAAAACAACCAAAAAGGTACATACAATAAAAAAGGAAATGCATATCTTAAATTTGCCCTAATTAATATAGAACAACAATGCATATGGAACTCTAAGTATGTACACAATAAAAACACACATGACTAAAAATGGCAAAAAAGATGGGACTTGATTAAAAAACATGCCCATACTTAAAAATAAAATGGCAATAGAATTGGGACTAGCTTGAATAAAAACAATATTGGCACTAACTTAATTTAAGTACCTAAAAGTTATTGTAGAAAAAGAACTAGTTACAATCTTGAATAGCCAACAAGTATAATACAGATTGAGCAAAATGACAAAACATGATATGACTAGCTTCATTTGAACACACAATAAGCACCGGTGGATGAAGGGGAGGAGGAGGGTCAAAATCTTCTCCCTTCTAAAATTACAGTAAACAATGATCACGTGATCCGAGATAAAGGATTTTGTAAGACAAAAATCTTAACTGAAGGCATAACAAAATCCGGAATATAGAAAATAAAAATTTTACAATAGAGATGGTATAAATTACTTTATGCTTCACATAAATACTATTATACCATCGTCTATTTTTTACATCAAATACCAATCCTCTGTTTTTCTGCCAGAATCTACTCTGCTCTGTTTTTTGCCAAAATGATACAACAAGTATTTGAATTGAAAAGAGCATTTATTACAAATGCCAATGAAATATACAGCAGTATTGTTTGATATTAAATATATGTTACACCTGTCACAATGAAAAATAAAAAACAACCAAAAAGGTACATACAATAAAAAAGGAAATGCATATCTTAAATTTGCCCTAATTAATATAGAACAACAATGCATATGGAACTCTAAGTATGTACACAATAAAAACACACATGACTAAAAATGGCAAAAAAGATGGGACTTGATTAAAAAACATGCCACAAACTTGTCGAAAACAGTAGCTTAGAATGTCATCATACCCTTCGAGGAACTGCCTTAAAATGGATACCTTAACTGGTGTTACTACATTTTTATTTGTTTGCGTTTTGGGGGATTGATGTTTGTTTAGACTGAGATGTGGTACCGGTACCCTTTGTAAATGGTTTATCTCCCCCTGTGCAATACAAGACTGAGTGTGTTTTCCTACACTGAAAGCAGATGTGCTTATACTGGCATTGCTGGTTTGAACATTTTCCACTTTTGTGGTAGACGTAGCAGAATCCTGGAGGGGTTCTATTTTTGAATGAAACCCTTGGTTGGCCCTGTTTCCCACGAAAATTGAGTGGGTTTGGGGTTGTCGAAAAGTGGTGGCCATTACCCAATACTCGTAATGAAGTTGCCCCCATGGAATTGACTTCACTTCAATGTCCTTCCTGACCTGCTTATCATATGTAAGCCATGTCTGACCCAAAGATCTACTTGCTAACTCTCTAACAATTTCCCCATGTTTGATAACAGCTGGGATTTGCTTTGGATATTTTTCCGAATATACTGCCAAAAATTTCAAAAATGCTGTTGTCCACTGCTCAATTGTTTTGATAGACTTTTTTGGTTTTGATTTGACAAATTTATATTCAGAGTTACCAGCGCTTTGTAGGCGCAATGATTTATCTGAAGTGAAATCATCCCTTGGGAGCAACTTGACGAAATCTACGTATTTGTTCTGCCAAATTTTGTTTTTCAATTTAGAATCTATCTGCGACGTTGTCGGATCAGAAATTAGTTCACAGTCATCGGAATCACTATCTGAAGATGAGGAGCTGTCAGAATCTGAATTATCTGTAGATTCATCATTATTGTCAGAGTCTGTACCTGAAGAGCCGCTGCTTGGCGTTCTCCGCTGTTTGCGTTTAGAACCCTTCTGAGGTTTGCTCCTCTTAGTACCCTTCTTCTCCTCTCCCGCAAGGGCTTATAGCACCTGTTCAGTCACCGCTGCTACCAATTGTGGCTGTATAGGTGGAACCTGGGGCTGCACATCATTCTGGGAGGTACCGTCCACTTCCTCATCCATCACCACCCTCTGTGTAGCTGATCCAGCTGCGGCAGGGGGCGCAGTCCTTTTCCTTCGCCGCCCTCTCTCACTGACATTCATCTAAAATTATTTGATAATATGAGTACATGAACATGAATATAGTTCAAATATGAGCTTTCCTTTAAGAAAACCAAATATGTATATAGAGATATCATGTTCAGAAAAATTAACAGATATATAATAACTTTGACCATATGTATAAATAGAATTAAAATCTCCTCAACCAATGTGGTCATCAAAATATTAGCATTAACTATATATCTGTATAAATTGTTTCCTAACATGTAAAAGAATATATAAGGAAACAAATACATAATAAAAAACCAAAGGGTCATTCCAAAAGAATTTGCACTTGTAAACATCAGTGTAAAATAACCCCAACATATAGGGGTAAAAAATGGAAAACCCAAAGGGACCAAAGAAATAGGTGTTTGTACAGGGATTTAAATAACCCAAACCATATAGGGTATCAATCCCATAAAGAAATACACCTAACCCAGTGGGTTATTCCAAAAATAAGTGCATAATAATAAAAAACACTGATGCAAAATAACCCAAACCATATGTAGGGGTATAAATGGAAGACCCGATGGAAAATATACCAAATAGGTATTCAATGTCAGAAAAACCCCAACCATATTGGGGTGTAAAGACCTGAACTTAAAAGTTCAAAGGTCAAATGTGTACTAAATAGGCAACTTGTGTTACAGCCTCATAATTAGAGGGAATACACTAAAAAAAATGTGCCTTACACATTAAATTCAACATATTTGTACACAAAATGAGTTTGTTTCAATGATGTATGCATTCTTAATGCACCCCACTTAATAGTGAGAATAGCATACAAAAATTACAAATACACTTTACCCACCATTGTGCAGAGATTTAAGAACAGAAACAACCACAGCCCTGATGTTGTTGTAATACTTGATGTTCCCCTGTCTATTTAAATGGACTCCATCATCAAGGTAAACACTGGACTTAGTGGAAAAGTTCCAAAATCCTTGAAGGCGGAAGAATTTGGCACCATCAACTCCCTTTGTGTAATCTGATACCCTCCTATTTAGTTCATCTGCCCTGCCGTTAAACCACGGTAAATTGACCTCGTAACGAGTGCGCCTCAGAGGAGAAATTCTATGTAAAGTTTGTAGAATTATCACCGATTTGACAGACTGTCCATACCGTAGGTCTATGAGAAATTCAATTAACTGTCTAAAAATAGAGTCAACAGATTTTTCGGGTTTACACAAATCATTAGAAACACCATGAATAATGACCACATCCGGGCGGTGTTCCCTTACGTAAGCCATCCCCATCGCGCGAATCTTCTCCAGAGAAGCGCCACCATGTCCACTGTAACAAATGCGAACCTCATCTCTATTCAAATTCAGGTTTTCGTTCACTCGGCTGTCCAAATTGTTTAAAACAAAATGTTCTAATCTCCGCACAAAGGAGTGACCAAGTATCAATACGTTTTTTGTCATAACAAATGTGTTATGTAAGAAGGGAGGTTACGAAACCAGCCACTGCCACTGGTCAATCAGTTTGGAAAACGTTGTATAAAATGTTAAAATTCACATTTTACTTACAATTCTTGGTCTAATAATTCAACATCAACTGGAGAAACGTGATTATCTCGAAAGAATTCCTTATAACGCAACGAAAATACTCAAAGTCCAACGAAATGAAATCAAAATCTTCTCCCTTCTAAAATTACAGTAAACAATGATCACGTGATCCGAGATAAAGGATTTTGTAAGACAAAAATCTTAACTGAAGGCATAACAAAATCCGGAATATAGAAAATAAAAATTTTACAATAGAGATGGTATAAATTACTTTATGCTTCACATAAATACAAATATACGTTAATGTTTCATGTCTTTGAATGAATTTACGTGTATTTTCAAATTTATCACAGAAATTAACCAACCAAATTTTCAAATTTATCACAGAAATTAATCAACCAAACAAAACAAAACAAACAGCTATGCATATCGATTCAGTACAAAATGTACAAATGCCACGATTCAACAACTTTTAAAACGCATTTTTCTAACTACAATATTAAGAGATATCAAGAAACAAGTAATGCTGGTATTGTTTAAGGCAATTTCTTCATATATCAGTAATTCTCAAACGGAAACACGTGTATGGATAGGATAAATTGCGCAAGTTGCTTCCCTTTGACGCAAAAAGAGGCTCAACACGGGGAATCATTTCCTTTAAAAAAGTGTTTTTTCTCTATATCTTAACTTTTGTATCTTCCATTACCAGATTTTTAGTTAATTTTCTTAATTATTTCACTCCTTATTTTGCAAGTTTATAAAAAAAATACCGACGATGGATTATAGATGATTATTAAATTTCTTTAACTTGGCTAGCGATATTGTAAGAAGATGGGCACGGTTTGTAAAGCATATCCTGCTACGTCGTTTTAAAGAGTTGTAAACCAAAATTACTCTAAAGTCGGATGTAAAAAAAAAAACCAATAGTTTTATGAAAGGTGTTTTTAAATATTCAGCCTGTTAAGTATTTTGAACCCCGAAAAATAATTTTGAGCAGGATTTCACCTGTTCGTGAATAACCATCGTCTCAAGCCACGGTCCGGAGTCCGCACATAGCTCTCCCCTACCAGAATGGGAGAGGATCGTACATAATGGCCGTGGTTTGCGACGATGGTGAATAACAGGAATATGGTTTCGTTTTGTACTAAGACTTTGAATTATAACATCAAAACGTTCTCTACATTATAAAATTCTTCTACAGTTCTCTTTTTTTAAAGAGAGGACGGATACCCACAAAAGACAATTTAATTATAAATCTCATTTTTTTTATTTGATTTTTTCTTATTTTCAAAATCATAAAACAAATAATTATGAAATGTCTATAATTTTATAAGTGTTGTGTTGGACTCGGTTAGGAACGGGATAGCAGAATGTTGTCGATGCGTACGCCGCGTGCCTGCATACATGTATATTATTTTTCTCTAAAGGAGAGTAAATGGTTTTGTGTGTGAGTGTGTGTGTGTGTGTGTGTGTGTGTGTGTGTGTGTGTGTGGGAGTGGGTGTGTGTGTGTGTGTGTGTGCGTGTGTGTGTGTGTGTTGGGGGGGGGGGGCGGGTTTTAAGTCAGCATACATGTATATAAAGCTACCTCGCTGGCTAAATATGATATAATTTATTTTAGAATCCTACGCAACCAGCTGAATCCAACTATCTAATTCATAGCATTATTTATTCTTTTTTTTAATTGGTTAAACGGCATTTCCTAATAAAATATTTGTTAAGACATTCTCAATACAGTCTATCCGTAATCAATTCTCTTTTTAACATTTAGTTCGGAAGAAAGTTAATTGAATTGTAAAAGAAAGATGGCACATGGTTTTATATCGTTATTAATCATAGCTTGTGTTTTTTTTCTTTTTCTTTCCCTCGATGCATTTCTAATACTCTAGGTAACAAAGAAAATTATAATTTTTGCATTTCTGAAGTTCATATTGATATCCCTTCATTTTTTCTGTTGATAAAAATATTTTGTAAACGTAATTATGTAAAATCTCTTTTTCAAATGCATTAGATGTTGCTTTACAAATAAAATATCATCGTCGGAAATCCACGAGTGATCTTGTCATTACTTATCACCCGGTGATGAGTAAAGATTAGATCATCCTTGGGTATCCGATGATAATAAACTATATGCTATAGAGTCGAGAATTTCAGCCAATGTGTCCCGTGACTTTCCGTTACATGTAACTATAAATCTTATTCTTATAAAATTAGGTGGGGTCTCTCACATACGAAGTTAATTAAAAATGCACGAACGATGCATGATTATTATTTTATTTTACCATGAATTTTAGATTATTTTCATCAAATTGATTTTTAAAGTAAAATTTTGTACATTATGAGATATTTTGTTGATGAACACAGAGAGAAATCTTTTTTTACGGTTAACATATTTTTGAAATATAGTCCGTCAGATGGAACGTTAATTAGTTCCCTATATTAAGGTTATCAACTACATGTATTTTGCATGCAACAGATAAAAATTTCCCGCTGATAATTGCTGAAATCTTGCCGACTCGGCGCTAAGCAAAATTCAATCAATCAATAATTTGTACATGTATATTTATCTATTTATTTTTCTACATTATTGATAAAAGACATATGCATTTGATGAAAAGACGATTGGGTTTTTGTTTTTACTGGAGGGGGGGGGGTTAATAATGTATTTGTCGAGCTATCCGTCCAGTTATAACCAAGCGAAAATGATGTGGAGGAAGAGAGGGTGTATATATATGAACTAGCTATTTGAAGGTGAATGTGGCTGCAGTAGAAATGATTTTAAGGGGGGAAAATCCTAATTAAATTAGCTTACTTTTAGACACAGGGCTAGTAACACACCATGTTAGATTTCACGTAACTACGATGTATATACAGATGGATGTAATTTTTTTAATTTAACTTGAGAATAATTATTGTAGCATGATTTAAGTTGTGATTTTATTGGCTGCATGGTTCATGTATTTTCTGTAAGAAACTAGTTATTTCTGAGATCGAATTCGAATCCCTGTAAATTTTGACTGGTTCCCTTTTCCTTTACATGGTGATTGCGTAATATCAAACATCGTGTGTGAACTAACTTGCATGCTTTCAGGATACAGGCTTTATCAAACGTGAAAGTAGCATGGTGTAGATCTATATTTTGTTCATTGGAAGTTCAGTTATTCATAGAGACAAAGCTGTCGGTACATGTACGAAAGACAGAAAAGTACCGGTAGAAATTAAAGATCTTGGGGGGGGGGGCTGTTGAGTATTCGCTTTTTAAAGGATTTAAAATATAGTTAACACAGTTTTTGGGATTGCACATCATGATAATCTGTTTTCGTCATTTATTAAGCAATTCTTTTAACTTAGACATGATGACCGCTTGGATTGCTACGCGTTGACAGGTGCCCTACTGAACTGAGAATAAACCATGACGTCACAGTTGAATCGTGAAAAAAACCACGATATGCTCAGAGTTAAGTTTTCAAACATAACAATTTCAAAATGTAATAACTTTGTTATAAATGAAGATATTTTGATTCCATTTTCAGTTTTTGTAATGGTTTTACATGGACCATTAACAAACACAAAAATCTCAAATTCGATAAATTTTGCCATAAGGTCGATTTCTATCCGACGAGGCTCATATGTTATTTATAGATCTTGGGAATGGCTATGGGTGTACCAATTGCAAATTGTTTTCTAATCTTAAATGTGGTTTTGTAGTTATAGATATAGTTCGCGAACTTTTTTTTTATCACCCCTGGTATATGTTCTCTGTGCAATTCTATGATAAATCAATATGCATTCTTTTCAAAAACATGTTTCAAGTATTCATTTTATCAGATCATTTCAATGCCACTTCACAAGGGGGTAATTTTGGTAGAAATCGGAAGATTAAACTTCACTTCTTTCCATATTTGAGTATATATATCATTTATCTGATACATTTATTACTTATTTTTTCCGTAAATACTTGGCTAAAAATACTGTAGATCCAATTGTGTTCTTAAAATGCATCTTCTATTTTTCATCTTTTGAGAGCTTTGATGCAGACAACGATGCTCTAAATCACACCGCTAAGAAATCATCTGTAAATCTGACAATAGAATAAAAGTATGGTCCCCAAAGCTTAAATGAATAATGACATGAATGATACGGATATTAAAAGAAATTCATTCAAGTCTGTCTTAATTTCAAATGTAAGTTACAAGTTTAAAAAACAGTGAAATAAAACTGATATATGCTATACAAGTCTGTATATTTCAAAAGTGGTTGAAAATGCATTATAAAACCAAAAACCAAATGATTAACATGTACCACTATTTAAACAAGGATCAGTATTTTAATGATTTTTAAAAATAGAAAAAAATATACTTTCGACATATTTTGAATAGTTGATAATCTCTCTTTCTTTCTCTCTCTCTCTCTTTCTCTCTCTCTCTCTCTCTCTCTCTCCCTCTCTCTCGTAAAATAGTTACTTGTTGCTCTTTTTCATAACTTGGTGAATGCAAACAGATGATGAATTGAAATGAACATTAGAAAATGGATTTAAGTGTTAAATCACTTTAGATAATAAACACTTACAATTGCAAATCATTATATACAAACCAAGAGTGCAAATAAAGCATTGTTCATTGTTGCATTTGTGAATCAGCATTACAAAAAAAAATTCATCTTCTCCCGTAAAAATGAAAATTCCATTACAAATTCAAAAGTTAAAATTTGAACAAACTTAGACGAAGATTCAATTCAGGTCACCCATCTCGAAGACAACTTAGTCAGTTAGTGGAATATACGTTCTTTGATGATATGGTCGTGGGTTGAAACCTCAGTTACGCAAAACCTATCGATAAAAAGTAGATCTTCATTTTCGCCAAGTACTCGGAACGTTGAAATGAAATTTGCAGGCTTTTGGATGAGACTTTAAGGTTTTTTAATGGGGAGGAAAACTGTCAATAAATCAATCATTTTTTATTCGAACAATCACTTGAGTCCATCATAATGAGAAGGTTGACTCAATTGTCCAACTTCTGGATAACCCGCGTTAACTTCCACTTCGGCATACATAGCTGTGTTAGCATATCGTAATGAATTTTGTCGGCTTTTTTTCTGCTTTCCTTTGTGAGAAAAATTTTGTCTGATAGTCCTGCAAAATTAGATTAGATAATGAAATCAAAAGAGTAAAATGTACAGAAAATAAAAAAAAATACGGAAAAAAAATTAATGTAAATATTTTTTTTTATTTTCATCTCTTGTCATGCATATCTTTATGATAATAAAAAAAAGTCACCTCAATATAAAAACAATATTGACAATAATACTTATACAGAGCGTTGCAATAACTCCATACAGAGCTGTTGAACAGTTCTCTAACATCTCGTTGATTTCTTCAGATATAAAAAAATAATCTTTGTTTTAATCTTTGATAGCACGTCTTCTAAAAATAAATTAAAAAAAATATTGATGTAAATAAATAATATAATGTTCAAATTTGTATCCATTTATTTGAAGTGGAGTATAAACTAGAAAAATAAGAAAAAACTATTCTTTACCAGAAAAAGGTTTGTTATCTGTAATATTGCTTTGGATTTCCTTTATACACGACCCGTTGTTTGAAAAACATATTCTGTTTAAACACATTGGACTACATAGTTGATCACATTGTGGTCCGTAATGAGTTTGACTGCATTCTACATATAGATATCATGTATTGTTCAGTGTTATGTCTTCCCACAAATTTTTATTAAAATAGAAAATTAGGTGTTATGATACAGATTGACTTTGAATAATTAGTGTCAAAATTTAACAAAAAGTACAAGTATTTTACAGTGTAAGAATTCAATTTGTCACCCAAGGTTTTCCTGTCTATTCAATATAAAACAGTTTTTGTACAAGTGAAAAAAAAGGACTTTCTTTTACAAATATTGGCATGTCCAGCTAATGGATTTCTATTGTATTTTGGTAAACAATTTACCTATGAGTTTTTAGAGTCAGATGTTCAATAAGCATGATAATCAAATAATTGCGTAATAGTGTTAATCTCTTTTGTGATTTTGTCTTTTTGTTAAGAAGGCCTAAGGGTCTGAGGTCAAGCCCAGGTGTTCAAGTTTACTCAATTACCAAGGCGGTCATTTTTATGTCACGTGATCACTCTGTTTAATTAATCGTCTATATTTGGAAAATTTTTACAACTTTCGGCTATTCATTAAGAAATTCTAAATTTTGATTGGCTAAAATCCTGTAATCCAAAGACGCGGAATCGTCGGTGAAAATTCGCCCAAGCTTGGTCACTTTCATCGACGATTTCAAAGAATAAACTTCAGTTATTAAAAATATATTAGGAAAACCTTGGGTGACAAATTGAATTCTTACACTGTAAAATACTTGTACTTTTTGTTAAATTTTGACACTAATTATTCAAAGTCAATCTGTATTTTTTTCTTATGCATGTACGATTTTCTTTTCTTAAACAAAATACATATTTCACTAAATATAATGAAAGTATATACAATTTATTGAATTTATTACCATTTTGTTTTTTAAAATGTATCAAATAGTCATAACACCTAATTTTCTATTTTAATAAAAATTTGTGGGAAGACAGATACATTTTAAAAAACAAAATGGTAATAAATTCAATAAATTGTATATACTTTCATTATATTTAGTGAAATATGTATTTTGTTTAAGAAAAGAAAATCGTACATGCATAAGAAAAAAATACAGATTGACTTTGAATAATTAGTGTCAAAATTTAACAAAAAGTACAAGTATTTTACAGTGTAAGAATTCAATTTGTCACCCAAGGTTTTCCTGTCTATTCAATATAAAACAGTTTTTGTACAAGTGAAAAAAAAGGACTTTCTTTTACAAATATTGGCATGTCCAGCTAATGGATTTCTATTGTATTTTGGTAAACAATTTACCTATGAGTTTTTAGAGTCAGATGTTCAATAAGCATGATAATCAAATAATTGCGTAATAGTGTTAATCTCTTTTGTGATTTTGTCTTTTTGTTAAGAAGGCCTAAGGGTCTGAGGTCAAGCCCAGGTGTTCAAGTTTACTCAATTACCAAGGCGGTCATTTTTATGTCACGTGATCACTCTGTTTAATTAATCGTCTATATTTGGAAAATTTTTACAACTTTCGGCTATTCATTAAGAAATTCTAAATTTTGATTGGCTAAAATCCTGTAATCCAAAGACGCGGAATCGTCGGTGAAAATTCGCCCAAGCTTGGTCACTTTCATCGACGATTTCAAAGAATAAACTTCAGTTATTAAAAATATATTATTTCTTTATTCTTTGGATTTTTACAGCCACCGTAGAGGGCAATCCAAGCCAGGAAGTAGCCCCACGTGTAGAGCAGTCCAAATAAGGAATAAAGTTAAACTCTCCCCGAGCGAGTGATTCCCCTAAGAGATAAAATACAACACAAGTTCACGTGTAACCCAAAAAAAACAACGTGACAGTTATTTAAAATGAAAATAAAAGATATATGCCTTTTTTTAATAAATCCTTTGTCAAAGCAATAACCAATATGCTGTACAGCTAGTATTTTTACTATTAAAGTAAACACGCTGTAATTGCAAAATTTACGGAAGTTACACAAAACCTTATAATTTGAAGCATGGAAAAAACATAATGGTCAACATTAGTGACACAAATATGCACCAAGTATTTAGATTTATAAGGGTATTCTCCTAACACGTATATTCACACTACTATTTGTTTTACCATGAATAAAATTCAGGAACGTAAAAGAAAAAGCGTTGAATTTCAGTATCTCAATCATCAATATTTGGTAGTCCAAATAATATTTTTTAAATGATGTATATAAAAAACTCGATTCTTTGAATATATTCCTATTCATGATTTATATTGGTACCATTAAAGTTTGATAGTTACAGACAAAAATACACAAAATTTAATTTCTGTCATCGAGGTTAGTTATTTAATTTAATTTCTCAATCGTCACTATTTTTCAGAGCAATGTTTTTGAGAGAAAAATTTCTTGAGTTATTATATTGTTATGGTTTTACCATCACCTTTTTGACCCTGCCATCCTATTTTACAAGCGCAACTACCATTGTCTTGAAGACAACTGGATAAACACCCATCAGCACAGTTTTGGAGACATCCAACTCCAAATTTCCCGGTAATACATCCATTATTGCTTAATCCACTGACTTTACTGCATCCCATTTTACAATTAAAGTTGCAAGATTTATTGCAGTAAGTTCCATATTTTCCAACCGGACATTCTTCTTCATAGCCCACTGAGTTTCTATTGAAAGTTGACGGACATGATAAACTGCAACTCTTTTCACATTTATCTGAATAGAACCCATTAAGACATCCATATGTGCAGGATCCAGTAACAGTGTCACACGTTTGTCTTTTACAATTACCACTACATAGCTTGGAGCAATCTGGTCGATAATGTCCGAATTCACATCCTGCAAAAAAAAATCATGTACTAGTTCTTTCGTCGTCAAAGAATTAAAAAAATATTAACTTGAAAAATAAAAACCGTAAAGTATTTTTCTAGTCCACAAGCCAGGCCATAAATTTTTCGGTATCGGTACCATCTTGGGTGAATAATTTTCATAGTTAATTTTTGAAGGACATACATCTCTACCTTCAGAAAATGTATGATAGCGTTCAGTTGCATGTGGCTTTAATGGTGTATCAACCGTTTATATACACCTTCCCAACTTGTACGTTCTCTCAGCTGTGTCTTTGAAAGAAGAAGGTTGGTTTTTCAATACGCAATTTCTATTTTATTTTGAATGGTATATCCTTGAAAATTCATTTGAACGCAGACCATGCTATTATTCTTTTCAATTATCATTCAATATTGGCTCTGTAATGAGCCGTCTAAATTATATAGGAATATAATTCTACCCTTGATCATAAATGTTGAAAATGCGATTTTGAAATTTTAATCAGCGGAAAAAAATTACTACTGTGACAATTTTCACATCAAACATATTGGACGGTCACTTTCTTTAAAGAATTTTTATCATGTATTAGCATTTTAAAACAGTATTTCAGTAACAAATATATCTAACTTGATATCATGGTAAATCTTTATCCCTATCCTAAAAATGAAAATTGAAGAAAATTTCCCTTGATTTACCCTTTGGGTATATTCTTTACTTAACAGAGATATTGTGAATATGTCAGGCCTCAAGTAGAGCCTTTACGTAAAATGTTTTACTTATTTAATCTCAAGTTAACCCTTTTTTGATCATGGAAACTCTCTTGTATGTTCATCTAAGTTAAAAGTGTAATTTGTTATACATTTTTGACATCAAAATTTCTAGTAAGCAATATATATATATACAGTCATTTGTTCCAATTTATAATTATGTGTTTGTGGACAGTTTCTCACGACCTGCAATGGCACGAAGCCCCTTCCCTCCACTAGTCCGGGTAGAGAGAACTCGTACCATCTTAAGGGAGATCCCTGTAGGTGAGCACTCTACACAAAGCACTGACGGGTCTCAAATACTGTTGATTGGGAGCTTGCCTACCTATAACGCATGTAAAGACTGTGCACCGGCGGACTCCATAGAGGAAACCGTCATGGTTCAACTGAGAAGATTGCCGACATAGTACGCACTGTGGAATGCTTGGAGCGAGGCAAGGTACATATAACACATCTTGGTCATCCGCTGTATCTGTCTCCATCTCCAGACGTCCAAACATGTATTGCCACGAGATCTAGATGGTTGCGGGCGAGAGAGTGAGGTCGGCGACGCACAACCCTTCTTTATTTTAATAAAACTCATCATGCAAGTCATTGATCATCTTCCATCCCTTCTATCATCCACCCCAAAGCCCTGTGGCGACAGGCAAGGAACGAATGTGACAGATGCGGGTTCACTGGAAGTCGCTAGTCGCGGACCTGCACACCTCTTCACCGACCGGAGCAGCGTTGGATTTCGGCAGCCACCTGTGCGACTGAGCAGCCCTCTTTAGGAACGCACTGCTCACCTCCATAGCAAAAGGTATCCAAAACATTGCCTTATCCAACCTTCCCTAGTCAGTTTACTGCAGCTGGTGGGGAAATAACAAAGAGAACTAGAAGAAAACAAAGATCATCGCACTGTACCTTGGATCGTGGAACGTTCGAATGCTTTTCGAGAGACATTACAGACATACCCCCAGAGACGCATAACACTGATCGCATGCGAACTCACGAGATAACATCGACATCGCGGCTCTCAGTGAAACCAGGATGGATGGAGAAGGTGAACTGTGTGCGCTGGCTATACCTTCTTTTGGAGAGGACGCGGAGCCAGGGAGAGACGAGAAGCTGGCGTAGGCTTTGACTTTTGCTGGCAAGCTAGTCGGCGTACCCAAAGGAGTAAACGACCGCCTGATGACGATGAGACTCCCTCACTCGAGGAAAGTTTGCCACTATTGTCAGCGCATATGTTCCTACCCTGAGGCTAAAACAAGTTCTATGAGAACCTCCAGAATGTCATCAACGCCATCCCCAACGCCGAAAAGCTTTTCATTTTTGGTGACTTTAATGCGAGACTTGGATGTGACACCACCGCCGGGGAGGGCGTGATTGAGAAGCAAGGAGTGGACAAGTGCAACAGTAACGGCTTGTTGCTTCTCCAGACCTGAGCTGAACATGGCCTTCTCATCACTAACACCGTTTTCTGCCTTCCCATCCGTAACAATACGTCATGGATGCACCCTCGCTCAAAGCACTGACATGTAATTGACTACGTCATTGTTAAGAAGACAGACAGACAGAAAGTTCATTTGTTCACCAAGGTTGTCTCATCATCTCTAAACTTCAACTCTCAACTTCCAGATCAAACTCAGGATACGTCCTAAGGGGAATAAGGCTTCAAAACGTCTCAACGTTGGGGAGCTCAAGTCTCCTTCCACCTCTCAGTTTTTTTTCTGACACCCCCGAGAGAACGCCTGAAATCCACCGTGCTGGATGACCACGACATTGAAGTAGCTTGGAGCACACTTCGTAATACAGTGCACAATACAGCCTTCGAGTGTCTCGGGCCCTCCACAAAAAACACAAAGACTGGTTTGATAAGAACCGCGCCGAGATCATGCAGCTTCTAGAGGAAAAATATCGCGCGTACATGTACAAAGCTCATATAGATGATCCCACCTCAACAGCCAAAAAGACGCTCCGAGGAACGCTCGCAGCACAGTACAGCTAAAACTTCGGGATATGCAAGACTCCTGGCCGAATGCCATAGCTGACTAGATCCAATGCTACGCCGAATCTCATGACAGGAAGAACTTTTACTGTGGACTGGAGGATGTCTACGTGCCAACTCCTTCAGGCTCGCCCCCTCTCCTCGGTGATGACGTACTAACACTCATCACATAGTAGGTAAAGATACTCGACAGGTGGGCGGAATATTTCAATGGCGTTCTGAACCGCCCTTCTACCATCAACGAAGAAGCCATCAAACAACTGCCCAGGTTCCCATCAACCAGTCACTGGACGCCGTTCCCACGTCGGATGAGATCAAGAAAGCAATTAGTATGCTGTCAACTGGCAAAACACCTGGCGGATACTCCATCCCAGCTGAGATTTACAAAGAAGGGGGCGTGGCTTTTGTCGAAAAACTCCTTCATCTGCTTGTGCGAGGATCGGCCTGACCAGTCATCTCCGCACCCACTGTCCAGGTAAACCCCCTCCCCACGAAGATGAGACAGTGGTCATCGTCGTCACCGACGGACGAATAACTAAACTAGTTAATGTGCGTTGGTTCTTATCTTTTTCGTTTTACAAATTTATGAGGTACATGTAATTGTTGAATAAAAGTGGCAAAGAATGCAATTTTGTTAGAATCACGGCTAGCAACTTAGTAAATGCTCTTTTAATATGTTCATCATATATCTGAGTAATCCTGGTAGAACTTTTTATGATGGTTGGCAACTGTGTGACGAATACTTTGCAGGTTGCAAATATTTTTAGTTCAGAACACTTAATTTGAGCAAATAAAGGCCAATAACTGTGTCTGCAGCGTTGAAGCCACAACGGATTTGATGGTATCATACATTTTCTCACTAGTTAAGGGTATTCCTTACCAAATATCACTATAACGTTTTCTCAGCAAAATGGTACCGACCACCCCTAGTGGCTCATGGACTATTCCTTCGCATCTCTGGAAACAATTCAATTCATGTTTCAACTCTAACAGATAATTTTTTCAGACACAGCTCTCTTTTCTAAACATGAAATTTAACAAATCTGAGATATGATTTACAATTCATAAAAACGACAAAGGAAGTATATTAGATGTCTTATTTTGATTTAATCTGATAAACTTGTAAATTAACGAATGTTTTTCTAGTTCAGATCACAGAACCTTGTTATTTGGAAAAGTCAGAAATGCACAGGGTATCTTTCAATATATAAAAGGTGCATATTTTCCTCATTTTTTTTATCTAGATGTAAGCTAATCACTACATGGAAAAAATATAATTCCTTGTATACAAACGCTTCAGCTTTATGTCGAAGATAATAGTTAATGACGTATAAAAATACAACTAAGCCCAAAATTACCATACTTACTGTCGCATTTTCCTCCTGACCAATTTGGTTTACACCCGCCAATACAAACTCCACTTTGAAGGCATTCAATTTTTGCACAATTTCTACTACATGGTGCTTCACAGGATGAACCATAAAACCCCCTGTAGCAGCCATTAATACAATGTCCATTTATTTTTCTACATTCCTGATTAAGGCAAGTAATACTACATTTCATGTCGCACTTTTCTCCATAAAATCCTTTATTGCAGGTCCCACAATGTCCATTTGATTTGTCACATGTATCACTGCTGCAGTTACCACAAGAGTTGTCACAGAAAATCCCATAATAACCCGGTACACATCCCATTCTACAGTACCCACTGTCGTGCGCACATGCTCGTTTATAGCATGTAATATACAAATAACATTCTTTTTCGCATCTCTGTCCATAATACCCGTCTTTACAGGAGGAACACAGACCGTTAGTTCTATTGCAGACTCTTGTGGAACAAGAAGATGGACATCCATTCAGACATTTATCTCCCCAATAACCTTCAATGCACCCACGGGTGCAAATTCCATTCCCATCGAATTCCATATCTATACAGTTAGGACTGCATGGGACGACGGCTAAAATACATATAATTTACAATATGTAGTTTTTTTTTCACATTCTAGGTGAGCTTTTACGAGAAGTTATGACTTCTGGAGTTGACGGTTTACTTGGACATTAAAACTTGTATCACGTGCTGAGGAGCATATTTGATAAAACATTATAATAAACCTTTCTAATTCGGATAACTTATATATGCATTGAAAGAAACCGTCATTTTCGTTGAATTAAATGTTAGATATTTTTATCGTACAAGAGCTATCGTATAGTTTTCTAGTGTGAAAGTCAGTCTCAACTGTATTAGTCAGTGCTCCTCGCAAAAGTCCATTAGTAGCGTTGAAAGACTGGCACTTTGCAATACAAGAGGTCCATGGGCCACATCGCTCACCTGAGAAGCTTTGACCATTCTGTTCTTTTCAAGATTTCCTTCTTGTAATATATATTGTGATCCCAAACTACCCCAATGATCATAATTTAGACAGTTGGAAATCTACACTAAATCAGGATGCTTCCACATAAGTCTAAGCTTTTCTGGCCCAGTGGTTCTTGAAAGAAGATTTTAAAAGATTTTTTATATATATTTCTATGTAAAACTTTGATTCCCCATTGCGGCCCCGACCTAACCCCGGGGGTCATGATTTGAACAATTTAAAATCTACACTACCCCAGGATACTTCCACATAAGTTTCAGCTTTTCTGGCCCAGTGGTTCTTGAGAAGAAGATTTTTAAAGATTTTTCCTATATATATTTCTATGTAAAACTTTGATTAACTACTGTGGCCCCGCCCTAGCCACCGGGGTCATGATTTGAACAATTTAGAATCTGCACGGTCCCATGATGCTTCCACATAAGTTTCAGCCTTTCTTGATCAGTGGTTCTTGAGAAGAAGATTTTTAAAGATTTTTCCTATATATTTCTATGTTAAAATTTGATTTCCCACTGTGGCCCCGCCCTACCCCCGGCGGTCACGAAGTTTACAATTTAGAATCTACACTACCCTAGGATGCTTCAACATAAGTTTCAGCTTTTCTGGCTCAGTGGTTCTTGAGAAGAAGATTTTTTAATGTCCACTCCCTATTTTTGTCTTTTCTTGATTATCTCCCCTTGTGAGGGGACATGGCTCCTTATTTTAATAATTTAAATCCCCCTTCACGCAAGGATGCTTTGTACCAAGTTTGGTCAATTTGGCCCAGTGGTTCTTGCGAAGATGTCGAAAATGTGAAAAGTTAACAGACGGACGGACGGACGGACGACTGACAAAATGTGATCAGAAAAGCTCACTTGAGCCTTCGGCTCAGGTGAGCTAAAAAAAACTTCCCAATGTCCCCAATGCACTAATTGGGAAGGATAATCAGCAATAATGTTGCCTAAACCATGTTTTTGTGTTATTGTGAAATGTAATTCCTTTGAAATACTTTCTTCCTTTCTTTAAACCCCCCACCCCTGAAAAAAAAAGCTTCAAAATGAATTTCATAGTAATTTGGAAGGAGTTAAAAATGAAAAACATAAGGATAAACATATTTAATATGTTTCGACTGCGTCTTTAAAAGAATGAAAAAGATGAATAATTTACTTGTGGTTTTCAAGTACTACACATGTAAATCATAAAAAAAAAGAAAAGAATATTTTTCCTCAGAATATTACAAATTTAATAATTGAAATCAAAACTTCTTTGAAAGTATTTTTATACCGGTATGTAGTATTATTTTTTTGTCAATATATTCGGTCGTAAATTGAAAAAAAGCAGTTAAATTTAAACAGAAATATATAACAAAACAAAACAACACTGATGAGCGCAAAAAAGTATTCTACAATTATACAACCAAAAAGCACAGTTCTCATTTTTTATGTATTTTTTCTTAAAACGTACAAGAGCAAATGATATACAAATTATTTGATCGATATTCTCACTCTGACAGAAAATCTTCAACAAATTCATTTGTTATAAATAGTCATTGGAGAAAAGCCTTTTCCCTGTCAGATAATAAAAATTTTCACTTAATTATGCATGCAATTTTTCTCTCTTTTATTTCTTGTTACCTTAAGACATGAAAATTATTAACGTAAAGTTCCTGGAAAAAAAACAAATACTTATCAGAGAAAAGTTATAAAATTGTCTGTATATTTACCATCACAGTGAAAATTTCCGAGTAATAAAAAAATCCACATCCCTGAAAGGGCAGTCATTTTGAAAGCAAAAGTAAAATAGAAATTAAAATTGATTAGCAATTATGGACATATGTCATAAATTTGCATTGTTTTAAAGCCTTTCAAATTCTGTCTTATATATAGCACTGATTTTTTTTTCTATTTTACAACATATATCAAGATAAATTGACAGAAAAACAAAACACTTAAATGTTTTATATTTAATTTGTTGAGAATAAGTCCTGCTGTAAGATTGATCACACTTTCTGAACTTGTTTTTGCTGTAATTTACATGTATTTATGCCTCGTTATGCTAATAGGCACGCTCCCAGCTAGAGAGCAATTGCTGTTATTAATCGAGGATATTTTTGGATAGATTATTGTACAGCTAGTTGGAACATTTTAGAATAGAAAAAACAGCAATAAACATTCTTCTAAATCTAAGATAAAGAAAACAACGTCTGTTACAACGCACTTTGAAAAATTACACACTTTGAAAAAAAAATTCAAACTGCGTTAAAATTTGAGACCAAGCCAAAGCACTTTCAAAAAAAAATATTTTTTTTTCAAAGTGCCTTAATATGGACACTTTGAACATTTTTTTTTTCAAAGTGCGTTGAGTTGCTTCCAAATTTAACGCACTTTGAAAAAATTTTCAAAGTGCGTTGATTTTGTCCCAATTTTAACGCACTTTGAAAAATTTTGTTCAAAGTGCGTAATTTTTTCAAAGTACGATGCCACAAACGTCAGCTATTCAAATAGAACGGCATTCAATCATAAAATTATGGTCTAATATTCTTGAAAGAATCACAGGCACACATCAATTATACAAACGTCTGCAAACTCTTATATATTTATTCATTGATTTAAAATTGGTCTAAAGATTTGTGTTCAATTCATAGGGGCATTACATAAAGTGGAAAGTCACTTATATTAGTACAAGAGGCCCACGGGGCCTTATAGGTCACCTGAGTATTGTGTAACAACTTTCAAACAATTAAATTTGGTTCGTGTTTTAAACCAGAAGCCATGAAATTCACAATTTACAATTTTGAAAGAGGCACCAATGCTTATCATAATTAATTACTTAGCATGCTTACTCTATTTACTTAATATCCAGAGGTAGATCAGAGTAACAAAGAGAAAATACACTTCCACTTTATACCCAGTTGTGCACCTCACCCTAAAGGAACCACTGACCCATGGGTCACATATTTCAAAATTTTGCAAATATTATCATAAAATGGTTAATTAATACCAAAAGAGCAGTTTCAAAGCATTAATTTATTTTCAGACTATGTAACCCACCCCCCTTCCCCTCTGACTCCAGGGGGATAAAAAACCACTTTGCTACATGCACCTTTCTTCATCATAAATATATATATACCTAGATCATTGGAATAAAACCCAAAAGCAAAAGGAAAATATTTTCAAAGAATTAATGTATTTTAACTATATAATCAATAGAGCCCTGTCCTAACGCCAGAACCCCTAACCCTGGGGCCATAAAATTCACAATCTTGAAGAGACATTCTTGCTCATCATAACTATGTGCTTAGTTAGTTTATATGATACCCAGGAGCAGAGAAGAAGATTTTCAAAGAAATAATGCATTTTCACTATGTACATGTAATCTATAGAGCCCTGCCCTAACACCAGAACCCCTGACCCCGGGGCCATAAAATTTACAAATCTTGAAGAGGCACTCTTGCTCATCATTACATTGTGCTTAGTTAGTTTATATAATACCAAGAAGCAGAGAAGAAGATTTTCAAAGAAATAATGCATTTTCACTATTTATCTATAGAGCCCCGCCCTAGCACTAGAACCCCTGACCCTGGGGCCATGAATTTCACAATTTTGGTAGAAGACTCAATGCTTATTACATTCATGCCAACGGTTTGCCTGCTTGATGTCCAGGAGTAAAGAAGAAGATTTTTAAAGACTGCAATAATTTTAGTAGTTTTGGCCCCACCCCTCAGGCTCCAGGGGGGCGGGGACCATGAAATACACAATTTTTGTTTCCCTCTACCCATAAATGCTCTATACCAAATTTGATTGAAATTGGTTCAGTGGTTTCAGAGAAGAAGCTGAAAATGTTCAAATGTTACTACACGACACACGACGCACGACGACGGACGAAAACGGATAGCAATAGGTCACCTGACCTACTCAGGTGACCTAAAAATGCAATGTATCCGAACTCATGGTTTTATAAATCTAGCTTAACGTCGGACTGGAAAACACTACCCTTTGAACATGTGTACAAAATATATATTGTAGATTCCTTATTTTTAGTTTTCATTTTTAGTTTTTATTTCCTTATTTTTATTTTCACTCATATAGATACGGCAACATAAACTGGTAAAGATCTTCGAATTTTTACCATTATTCGGTATTCGGAGCTATTGATCAGTTAAATATCTTACGCCAACCGTTACACTTGCACGGGGCCTCGACGTTTTAAGTCTCGCCTCAAGGACCCGCAACTTTCACTTTAAAGTGCCTAAGGCGTGTTCTAGTAACAATAGATACCTTTTTTTTCTCGACTTAGGCAGAAATTTGAACTCACGGCCCGCTAATACATAACTTACACGATTGTAAATAAACTATTATTCCCACGTGTTTTCTCCTGCAATATTTCTCTCTCTGTCAAAATAATAAAAATGATAATAATAAGCTCTGCTTTTTTGTGGTAGCTACAGCTTGATATATTCCACAAGTCCTTTCCCCTTAACATAAAACCACGAGTTTTTTTTCTAAATCTTTACTTGAAAAGTCGGCCATTATTATTTACCATGTGCTTTATTTAGTAATGATATAAATAGGATGACCCCCAATGTGAGTACATTTGATTGGTTGAAAGTGAAAGGTGAGTTAAGACTTGAATTAGGAAATAGAACATTGCTCTATTCTTAATACAGTCTTATAAGATTCGAAAAATCTTATGATACACTGTATTAAGAGTGTATACACAGTAAGATTTTGTATTATAATACAAATTTTATAATACAAATCTTACCGTGTATACAGGCCCTTTATATACATCTTTTAGTCTAGAACTGTTTAACAATGGCTAAATTAGACACCTTGCATTGTGTAAAATTTTGACAATAGCGAATGTAAATATATACATGTATTTGACCCAATTTTACTATTTTCTAATACAAGTCTTAGCTTACGTATCACTTTCAACCGATGAAATGTAATGACACTAGGGGTCATCCAATTTTTTTTACTATTTAAAAAAGCACAATGTAAGTAATATTGATAGACTTTACAAGTAAAGACATCGAAAAACTCATGGCTTAATGGGAAGGGGAAAAGGACTTGTGGAATATATAAATCAGTGCATAGTATAATGATAGACACTGCTATCAGAGCCTCATCCTTCATTTTTATTACTTTGATAGAGAGAGAAATATGGCGGGTAAAACACGTGGGAATACGTAGTTTATTTAGAATCTTATAAGATATGTATTAGCGTGAGTACAGGAAAATATTATGATACTTGCATTATACTACAAATCTCATCGTGTATACCGGTCCTAAAGCAGCTCCCTGGTGTAGGGTTATGTCTCTGGCTCAACATTCAAGAGGCCCCGGGTTCGAATCCGGAGTGTTCCAATTTATTTTGTTCTTAAAATACTTTTTTTTCACTAAATGATAGTATTCAGCATCATGTGATGAGAAACAGATATGACGTCTGGCGTGTACAAACTCATAAAATCATCATAACAGTGTGATAAATATTCTTTATAAAGAGAATCTACTATACACATAATAAAGATAATAAGGAATCAAATTTTTATATCCATATTGGCATTTTTTGCTTCAATATACATATATACATTAAATAAATAAATTCTTCATTCAGTAAAGGGGAATTCGACCCCCCCCCCAACCCACCCACCCCCATCCTCCTGAACTGCGCATGGTTTTCACTTTTTTCTTAAGCGGGGAACACAAATTCTCAGAATTAGCTTGTTTTATTTCGATTTACAATGAAATTGCGTGTTTAATTGTTGACGGGCACTTCTTCACCGATTGATTAGAAAAAAAAATGCATCTGCAAGTCGTCATAAAGGTGAGAATTCTCGGGAAATATTCTGGAAGATTTCTATACGCATTAAGTATTTCTCAATGTAGTTTGGCAACATATAGCAATTTCTATGGTTTCTGATTTTATTTAATTTATCTGATTGATTAAAGGGCATTTTAATGCAGAGTATTGAATAGAACTAAATAGCTATTAAGAAACCATCTAGATGAATGTTTTATTTTCCCTCTTCTTTAACCAGATCATATATGTACAACTTCTTAAGGAGTTTATTTGTTTAACCCGGAAGATGAAAGTTTTTATTTAAAATATTTTTTTGTTCAATTTTTGAGTACATGAAACGTTTTATCTGATAAACTTCGCGAAGTTACTCCAATATCAGTAAACACATTTGTTGAACCCGGAATATATATATTTTTAAAATTATGTTTAAGTTTTGCGAGTATAAAACGTTTTATGTGATTTACTTCGAGAAAGTTCTCCATTATCAGCATACACATAGAGATAAATAATACATTTTCCCATAGGCCTAACTGAAATACCTTTACAAATATAGGTTCCTCTTGCACTAGAGCAAATTTAAGCAACTCATCAGTACAGCTAGATCACAGTGGCTTAGGTTCTACATTTAAATCGTATTCTTATGATAAAAAAGTTAAAAAAACGATTTATATTTACAATATATATGAGCAACTACTGTAAACATGTATAAATGTGTATGATAAAGAACATTACTATTTATTCACCAAGATTTATTTGTACAGTTTTAAAATGACGTCATAATCTATTTCCCGAAGCTCTGTATAGGCAGATGGAAGTATTGAAGTCTTTAATATGGATGCATTGACAATGCTTATTTCAAATTACTTATTTCAATGCAAGAGTAGCAAATTTTTTATAGAAACAACGCAAAGCGTGTATTTTTGTAAATTTATGATACATCTTTGAAAGTGATTGTCCATGTAGTGTTTTTAATGCAGTTCAAAGTCAAAAACTTATACTTTAATAAGTTAATAAGTCATCATTTCAAATATCACCAAGGGTTTTTTAACCTCTGAAAAAAAAGAAGGATAAAGCTTCTTTCCGGATCTCAATATTTAGAAATTTTTAATGCATATGATATTTTCTCTCACGGATGAATCGTAATTTTATTTTATTGAATTGGTTAATTACCAACGTTAATATTTTTCATTAGATACGTTCATAACGTCCAAAGAAATTCAAACAATAGTTCTGGAAAGTTACAATACAATTTCCATTCATAATATGCATGTATTCAAAAAACTTCAAAAAAGCGTTTACATTAAATGTCTCAATGCACTCTTAACTAGACTTGTAGATTTTTCTTAATCAATGCTTTTATGTTTAAAATAATTCTATTATTTACAGAAAGGCTTATTGAGTAAAATAAATTCATATATATTCTTCATAAAAAAGAAAACAAACACATAGTAAAATTTTACTGACACATTGAACATCAAGATTATTTAGTAAAATTATGTACTGATAATACATACATGTACATGTGGTTAACAATAGGAATACTATCTAAATGACAAATCTTGTCAATTCATTTTGTCTAGTGCTTTTCAATTGAGTTCAAATCTGACGATTAAGATGACTATGGAAGAAACAGGTTGCTTTTGCAAGAAAAAGGGAGTGTTAAACGAGCCCTATGTAGATGTTTATTGTCAGTTTGAAATACGGCTCTAGGATGCTTCAAGAATAGGCAGGTAGGTAGAACATTGTTAGAGTACCCTTTTTCCCATAAAAGTCCTTGCAATACGATTAGTCTTACCATAATGTAATACCGTTTCTATATCATTACACTACCACCACCAACGTTTTAACGTCCTGGAGACAGTTTTCTGCCAAACGTTCATTAGTAAGCCCTAGCACTCTGAACCTTATAACAGGCTTTCCAATAATCATTCTGGACTAGTAGTTAATCAAAAATGTTCAGCGGTGATGCTGTTGTCATATTTTATTGATCTGGGATCAGCTGAAAAGTTAGTAATTGCATTAAAAAGTAAATTGTACTCAAATACATCATATTTACCTAAAAAAAAGAAAAACAAAGCAATTTTACATTCTTAAGGGTATTGTTCCTATTTGGGGTTTCTTTTTTTCTGATGAGTATATGAACAGGAAACTTAATAAACACCAATAAATAGAAATAAACACAATTGAAATATTAGATAAATACTGAAACTGGATAATACTAAAACATATAGATTCACTTGCAAAAAGGTAATATACACAATTACGTTAACCTGAAAAAAACCGCTTAAAATATTTCTATTAATGAAATTAAGAAAAAAGACATAGAACACTACTTTAGCTTGTTCATTTAACAGCCAATAGCTAAAGCGTTAAAAACGACAGATATCATTTATAAGAAGAGACAAACTCTGTTATTTCGCGATAAATGGTACCTCTAATCATTTTGTTCACGGTTTTAATTCTTAAGATGTAGGATGTGAAAAAAAATTTTTTTTACGTTCAATAGAGTAAATAATGGTCATATGTAAGATATAAGTAAAGGTATAAATAAACAAGGCTAAATAAACATAACTATTTCACAATTTTCATGAGTATTATTTAAATCTACTTTCTAATTATTCCTTACTTTTTATGTATATTCTTTTATCACTTTAAACTACTCTCTCTCTCTCTCTCTCTCTCTCTCTCTCTCTCTCTCTCTCTCTCTCTCTCTCTAAAATACCAACTGAAATTATGACAGAAATGATAGTGTTCCATAAAAAAAAAAAATAAGATTGAAATCCAAAAAAGTATAACTCTGAAAGTTCTTCTTCAGTTATATATATATATATATATATATATATATATATATATATATATATATATATATATATATATATATATATATATATATATATATATATATATATATATATATACATTCAAAAATGAAAAATGATTTTTCCTTGGTATAGGGATAAAATAAAATCCAAATTCAAATGATAAACTCAAACTTTTATCTAAAGCGCTTTCGCCCCATGCGGGCTCATCAGTAGATTTGAAATTGTAAACAAATTGTAAACAAATTACATTAGGACGTCATTCTCGTGACGTTATGTAGCCAACGTTAAACATTATGATTGTGACGTAATGATAATCACAGTTAAATGAGGCGCACAGATAAAGTTTTACAGTTCATCTGATCAAAGTTAAGCGCCTATTATAAATGTACAATAATGGAGACATTTTATATAAAATGTACATAATAAAATAACTTGATATAAATTCCTTTTAACAATTCAATTTTGGTTTAAACAGATTTATAAAATATTGTTCTTTGGCTTTCCTTAATTGTTCATTTTCCTCTTTTATTTTATAAAAAGGAAATATATAAAAATGTCCTTAACCACAAGAATCAAAGTGTTCACTACATGGCGTGTTTCGTATGGTCGGATCCTTAATCCTTAAGGTTAACATACTTATACTTTCATATAAGCAATTTCAATGTCTTTTTTCCGAAATAAAATTACAAATTGTTAATGTGCTTTATTTCCTCATCAATGTATTGGCGCGGTTCCAAAAAAAAACACGTGCAGGTCGGAACAAACAGCTAGACAGAAGCGGGGCTTTGAGCACGTGGATTGGCGAAATCAAAGCATGTAAATATAAGGAATAACTGTGAGATTTTTCAATTTCATGACGATGATCAATCGATTGGCTTGCGTGATAATTTTATGCATAAGCCCCTTTCGGCGTTTATGTAAATTATCAGTTATCACGCAACCCAATCGATTGATCACATCATGAAATCGAAAAAAATAAGACATTTATTCCTTAAATACATTTGAGTTCCTCATAAAGAGGAGGTTCACTGGATTGTCCAAGTTCTTCATAGTTGGTGTCATCTTCTGTTCTTTCATGAATAGTGGAGCTTGCATTTATTGTTGAATTGGCGTGATTATGATCCCTGTTTAAGGCTGGTCTATTATTATTTCTGATATTTCTGTAAAATTTAATTACGAGAGTTGTCACAAAATGTCGTGGACAGGGAAAACAGTTTAATTTCTCTTTGCTCAACTAAATTTCTTTTTTATCATGGCAAAAAGTAACATATATGATTATTTATTTCTAGTTTCATGACGATACCGCATTTGATAAGAAAACTATGAAAAACAAAGAGACCATGTAAGTGTACATCGGCGCAAGAAAATGCAGAGAATACACATTGTTTGATGATGTTCATGGCCCAGAACGTTGCCAACTGTCCGCGTTTAACATGCAGTATTCTACTTCTTACATGCAGGAACTACCGATATTTTTTTTAATATAAAGGGAAAAAAGCATTGTTGAATCTCCTGTCATTTAAAAACAACTTTTCTATTAAAATCAAGTGTGTAATGTCCTTTTTGTACTATTAAATACCAAAACAATTGATTACAAAATTTGGTTAGTAATTGTTGCGTGTTAAAAAAGTTATAAATATTGTCTACGACTTTTTCGTACAACTCTCACATAAGACATAGTATGATTAGATTGTTTTTTTTTAAATAAAAATGATGCAATTATTTGATTATATTCCATTTACGATTAAGTTTATTTTTATACTTACATCAATAGATACAAACCTCACAATCAAAAATATATTGAGAATAACGCTCATGATTAGAACAGTAATTACACCGTACAAAACTGGATAAACTTCTGTGTTTGTAATGCTTGCAGACGTCTGGTTGATTGCTTCAATTCAAAAAAGTTTTTATTGCTAAATCATTACATAGAGCAATCTTTATTTTATTAAAAAATATAGAAATTAATACATGTATACATTTATGTTCTTTTGGAAATAAACTTGGTTGGTACCGAGATCAAACCCGTTTTTGTATTAATTAGTGTACTCAAGATACTCAATTAGTATTTTATATCCTTTTTAAAGTTTTGTACTTCATGTTTCAAACTTTAAACGTATTGTTTTTATATCATTATTTATTTTTCAAAAAGTTCCAGAAAATATATATCAGTATATTTCACTTTAGGCTGAGAGGTTGTGAAATTTATAAATATTTAAATCAAATTGATCATAAATGATATATTCCTAAAATAAGACTGATACTATACAAAAATATTACCTGGACTAGTTTTGTCATTATTAACATTGCTATCGAAGACATCTTTACACGACCCATTGTTTGAGAAACACGTTCCATTTAAACAGGTTGGACTACATTGCTTTTCACATTCTTGTCCATGATGTGTTTGACTACATTCTGTGTTAAAGAAAACGATGCAAATTAGTCGGTCATTTAGAGATTTGGCTGGACTTTCATTGTCAAAATAACAACTTTCCTAAAAGCACATTTAATCTTATCATATCAAGATTTACCGTTACAGTTTTGACCTTGCCAGCCTTCTTTGCAAAAACAATTCCCATCGAGTTGGTTACACCCAGAAATACACCCAGCACCACAAGTCTTGAGACAGTCGGCTCCAAATTTCCCGTCAATGCATCCAGAAGTACATAAACCATCGATTTTACGGCATCCATTTTTGCAGGTTCGATTGCAGGTGAAATTGCAATGATGACCATACATACCATTTGGACAGGGACCCTCGCATTGCCCGGATTTTCTGTTGCAAGCCGATGGACACGACGCACTACATCTCTTCTCACATTTTTCTGAATAAAATCCATTCTTACATCCATAGGTGCAGGATCCAGTAGCATTGTCACACGTTTGTCTTTTACAATTTACACCACACACCTGAGTACAATCAAGCCCGTAATGATGTGAATCACATTCTGTGAATGATAATGATTCGTACTTTATCTTGACTTTTTTTCTTTGCTTTTAAAGAACTTTATTCGGTATAACCAATATTTGCCCCCCAAATCAAACTTTGATAGAGATATATTTAATTAAGTTCTTAAACAGGGCAGTATATTCTAACTTCAAAACACTAAATATTTTCACAAGTAATGACGTCATATGTACGTAATGACGTCACAAAAATGACGTAAATTGAATTCTTTAAATGAATTGTACATAAAAATGTACATACTTCATCGATATTTTGGGTAAAAGTCACCGAGCACATTTGTGTTCAGGATCAATATTTTGATATAATGTGTAGAATGATAATATCATTGAAATATGTCAATATTGTTTCTGAACAAACTTGCGCTCTATAAATTTTAAAGCTAAGACTGTTGAAATTTTGTCCTTTTAAACAGGTTGGACTACATTGCTTGTCACATTCTTGTCCATTATGTGTTTGACTACATTCTGTGTCAAAGAAAACGATGCAAATTAGTCGGTCATTAAGAGATTTGGCTGGACTTTCATTGTCAAAAAAACAACTTTCCTAAAAGCTCATTTAATTTTATTTAGAAATGTTTTGAAGATGTTTAAGTTTCATATCAAGATTTACCGTTACAGTTTTGACCTTGCCAGCCTTCTTTGCAAAAACAATTCCCATCGAGTTGGTTACACCCAGAAATACACCCAGCACCACAAGTCTTGAGACAGTCGGCTCCAAATTTCCCGTCAATGCATCCAGAAGTACATAAACCATCGATTTTACGGCATCCATTTTTGCAGGTTCGATTGCAGGTGAAATTGCAATGATGACCATACATACCATTTGGACAGGGACCCTCGCATTGCCCGGATTTCCTGTTGCAAGCCGATGGACACGACGCACTACATCTCTTCTCACATTTTTCTGAATAAAATCCATTCTTACATCCATAGGTGCAGGATCCAGTAGCATTGTCACACGTTTGTCTTTTACAATTTACACCACACACCTGGGTACAATCAAGCCCGTAATGATGTGAATCACATTCTGTGAATGATAATGATTCGTACTTTATCTTGATTTTTTTTCTTTGCTTTCAAAGAACTATGTTCGCTTATAAACAATATTTGCCCCCCAAATCAAACTTTGATGGAGATATATTTAATTACGTTCTTAATTAGAGGAATATATGCTGACTTCAAAGCACTTAATATTTTCACAAGTAATGACGTCATTTGTACGTAATGA
>NW_026921715.1:0-10051 GCF_032062105.1 Saccostrea cuccullata | reverse complement strand
TGACAATCATTAAAAAAAATGGGAATCCCTAGAACCTTAGATTATTCAGTAAAAGTTGATGTACGAGTAGACTCCATTCCTTAAAAGTAACCGAGCCACCCCCTTTTAGCTTCAGAAGTGTAGCGTTATGGTTAGTATTCCTTTTTTTGGTCATAGACTAGTAATAAAACCATAACACTACATTTCTGCAGCTTAGGCCCCGGGGAAACCCAAATCATTGCTTGTAAGGGACGGAGCTTACAATATTTTGCTCCTTTAATACACTTGTTTAAATGCTTGTAATTATTGTTTTTCAATATTAATTATATTCTACCACAATGTTTGTAGAAATACATTTAAAGTATACGAGAAATATAAAAGTAGGCAAAGAAGGTATTTTGCATTTTATTTTAATCCACAATCTTTCAACAGCCTGGACAGCATTGGAATGAGTGTCCGACAACGCCACACAACAACAACAACCAAAGAAATGTCCAAGTACCAGGCACCGAGTTTGATTTTGAGCCTTCGTTTAAGGTGAGCTGCAAAAAATCTCTTTTACCTTGGAGTTTAACCCATGATTGTTTAAAAACTTAGAATTTGAGTATTACTTTTGAGTGGGCGTTTCAAGGGCTTTCATTATTTTAATGTTTTTATTTTCTTGTGATAAGACCTTTTGAGTACTTTTAATTTTGATCACTTGACCTTGACATTTGAATTCATTTTTGAAAAAAACTTAAACCTTCACCATATTTTTCAACGATTTATATGACCAGGGCTTTCATATTTCACAAGTATATTTCTTAAGACATGCATGACCTTTCTCTGGGTACCAAAATGTAAGATCTCATGTCCTTGACCTTTAACTTTGACTTGCAATTAGAAACAAAAACCCTCGCCACAAGCTGTTTCACGGGGGCATTTTTTCACAAATTTATTACGTTTATGTTATATTTTGAAAAAAGGTACTGGCAAATTAAACCCCTCTTTCCCCCCTCTTTTAAATTGTTTTGATGCACTAGACAATTATCATCGTGTACTTAAGCGTTCTTATATAAGTTTGATAATAGTGGGCTGTCCTTTCTATGTGGTTTACTTGTCTTTTTTAAGTGCATAGCATTATTTGCATTTTCCTGTGAATTTGAAGCTCTTTGTCGTAATAAGCTCTAAGTGCCAAATAACGGAAGTAAAAATCATAGTGGGATGTCTTTAAGTAATGCTGATGATGCGAAAGACCTTTGCCGTACAAATTAATTGAGCTAAAAGAACATTGGCTTATTCTTCTGTATGCATGTTTAATCACTTCCGGAATGGCGAGAAGTGAATAGGAATCAATAACTAGATACAATTTAATTTAAAAAAAAACAATGTCATTGGGGGAAAAATATAAAATCAGGAGAAAAAAGGATTAAACCTGTGTGCCCCCACGAATGTCTAACTATAAATATATTTTTATGTTTAATAAATTCCTGAGAAGAAAGGGTTATTACATATTATGCCACATGATCTAAGCAGTTTTAATTTACGTTTGTGCCAAATATTGAATCAGCATTGACTCTTTGGCTTATGGTAAAGTGATTCTCTAAGAAAAGGTTTTGTAAATAACTGTAAAAAAGTGTTGATAGCTTGCACTTATGTTCCAACTTTTGGATGCACGATCCTTGTTAGAATAGCCATGAATACTTCACAAAGGGAAAGGCGTTACAATTATTTTATTTTTAGTGTCTACGGGAACGAATGAAGCTTTGTTCTATGCATGAACTCATCAAAACTCCGACAGAATTGAGCACTTTTCCATGAACAACTTCTAACTGTCTTTCTACTTTACAAACGTTAGATTCTGGGATATAAATTTCTAAAAGCCACAATATCTTTGGACACTTTTGTTAAACAGGTACAATAAGGCTTTTGTTACAGGGAAATTTTTTCTCGCCATTTTATTTTGCCCCCTTTGCCCCAGGTTGCAATTGGGGGAATTTGAAAAAAAAAAAACAGCATTAAGAGGAAAATAAAAAAGGGCAAAATGTCCTGTAAATACAATAAAAATTAAGGCTAAAATATGAAACTTAGTATATCAAGATAAAATATCATGACTTGTCATCTTCCAAGACACAACTTTAGTCTAGTTTGAGTCTGGTAGAAATAATATACTGTAGAAAGACTAAAACCTTCGGGGTTTTTAAAATTAGTATGGAGGTAGAGGCCCTCTTTTTTACCAAGCTTTGTAAAACCAAGAAGGATAATTGATGCTGGTCTTGGAATTGTCTCTTAATGACTTAATGGGAAAATTTATCAGCAGTCAAAGAAAAGGACAGTAAAATCAATGAGAATATTCCATTCTTATAATCAGGTCCAATATAAATGGCGGAAGTCTTTGATAACGAGTTGGAGCTGTTTTCAGCGACCTTTTCCAATTCAGCATAATGGGTTAGTGAATGTGACCCAGATTTATCTGTGCACTGATTCAATATTCCTTTAACGTACTGTAAAAAGAATGCTTTTGTGCCTCTGATATGCATAATTAAGTTTGAATTCTTCAGTTGTGGTAATGTTGTGATACTGGGTCATCTCTTGTCTTGCAATGATCTGGTCTAACAGACCTACACACCGTGCCGGTCAGGGAACTGGTGCTGTCTGTCTCACTGTGTGTGACTTCATCTTTGTGAGCGACATATCTTCTAAAGATTCAGTTGTTATATCTTATCGTGTTGTGTTGGTTACACTTATTCTAAAGATCACTCACTCGCTCTCTCAATCCTCTCTGCGCCATCAGGTGCTTGAGGCGGCTACAAGCGATTTCTACCTGGCTCGGTCTGCAGCTGCTCGTGGTGCTGTCTCCATTGTTAGACCTCTGCTCTTCAGGTATTTCAAGACAGTTCTTCTCCAAGTCTCCTTAGGCCGGCCCCTGCTTCTTTTTCCCTGGGGTTTCCATCTAAGGGAAACCCTGGGCAGTTGGGACATGCACAGGACATGACCAAGCCATCACCAACGTCTTATTAGGATGGTCTGTGATATTGTAGGCATCCCACTTCTTTCCAATAGTTATTGATTGTGATTTTGTTAGGCCAGAAGGTTTTAGGATGCGTCTGAGGGACTTGGTTTGGATGACTTCTAGTTTTCTTTCAATCGCTAGAGAGGTTTTCCAGCACTCTGATCCATACAAGAGGACGTATTCGAAAGATACAGTTGTTATTTCTTATCGTGTTGCAAATCAGGTATAATGGCCAAAGGATAATCAAAATATTACAATATTAAAATAAGGTCATTAAGCAATAATAATCAATTTTAAAAAACAAATTAATTTTTCTTTGATTTTATTGACGGATATAATCCTTAAAATTTTCTTATCATTAGGCTTATGTATGCTGGTATCATGAAAAATGAAACCGTGAACTAACAATTGACAATCAGCGTCTGTTTTTAAGACATTTTGGAAACTGAATGTGGGGGGAGTTAAACAAGCTCAGAGAAACAGAAATTATGGCATTCTGTAGGGCGAAAATAATCGTAAGTTTCCTCCGATATACATTAATTGATAAAACAAGAATGCAATCATTTTCTTTATGTTTTTTGGGAGAAAATACAGACATTGCATAAATTAGCATGCTCTGTGAAAATGAGAAAAAGCATTTGACACTGATTAATTTGTTTACATAATTATCAATTTACGTTTGTGTTGGTTTATTGAATATTCATGATTCAATTAAGGTTTAAAAATATTTAAAGTTTCTATTAACCTCAATAAAACAATTTATATATTGATAGGAATAAAAGATAACATATTGTAATTAAAATACCACGTTATTTTGATTTTTATCAGTCGTTCTATTTTGAAATTGCCACCATCTGCAGATCAGAACGTCCCAAATAAATTTCATTCAACGTATTGACTCAGGACCCTTGCATTGCGAGGATGCGGGATCGTAAGACCAAATAGATTTTTGTAGCCTGACATTGCATTTAAGAAAGAACATTTTTTGGGGGATTTTTTGATAAATCGTTTTAAATAAAAATGATAAATAATTATTTCTGATATTTCAAATTCATTATTCATTTCAGTTTTGAAGGTTGGAGAATCATGTTTCAATTTGATTGTCAGAATCTATAGCATTCTTACTTATCCGTGTTTTGCCGTATTTAGCAACAACTTTAAACATGCAATAAACAGACACTAGAAAACTGGTATGATTTTAAAAAAAAATATGATTTTAAAGTTTCTAAAAGTTAGATTTTTGGGGGGATACATCTGATTTACACCACTTCTAGATTATGCTGTAGCATTAAATGTCTGAAGGTTTTCCTATACTTAATCAGTTAATAAGTTTATAAAGCATAAAAGTGTGGGCTTGCTAAAGAGCTTGCTGGAACCAACCATGTATTTTGTAAGGTTCAAAATCAGGAATCCAGTACATGAAGGAGATTGACCTTCTTGGTTAACTGGTAAATGTTTTGATTAAACACTGAAATGGAATTTGAAGATTTTCTTCCATGAAAAGTGAATTGTGAGTATGTGTTTGACTTCATCCGGACCAAATTCTTCCAAAATACACGATGAGCCTTACAAACAAAGTCTCTAGTCTTGTCTGCTTGAACCATAATTTATTTTTCATGTAGTCTCTCTGATTCTTTCGTCACTTCCGGTTTGATAAAAAAAAAGGAATGATACATAGTTCGCAATTGCTTCTTGATTTTTTAATACGAATCTATAATACATGAACTTTCTCTATTTTGACAAAGTGTTTAGGTCTTATTTCTTATATTTAGCCAATCTCAAGTAAAGATAGCTGTTTGGCAATTGGTTTTAGTAGCATAAGCCTAAAAGGGGTCCGATGAAATCGAAGTTATCGAAAGATGGAAAAGTGTCTTCATCTAAAGAGTATACAAGGATAAATGCTTTCTTGATTATAACGCTTCACGAAAAAAATTACATTTTATCATGTTAATGAATAAGTTGTCAAAGAGCGATATTTTCCTCTTAGTTTTTGTTTTCGTGAAACTTTTCCCCTTTTTTGGTCTTTAAATGCCACATTTACAGTCATGTCACTTAACTTTAAACAACTTAACCTTTTATTAAAATGCAATAAAATGCATGCAAATGATATATTGGCAGATTGAGGATGAAATTTTTATGGTTTCATTTTCAAATGGACAGTTTTCTTCCCTTGTTCTGTCTTATCTACGATCACAACAGCAGCATTATATGGAATTTAGCTATTACTGTGGGTGATTATGAAGGGCGCTATTTAGGATCCGCCCACACTCGTGGGGATCTTTACACGTCATCTATGATAGTCTTTTGATTATGTGTGTACATCAGTAATACTTGATGATCATTGTCAACTAAATCAATTGACACAATATGGAAGCTGGAATACTACATCCAGTTTCAAGGAGGAATAAGAGCTACAAGTCTCTATTTTAAAGGACATTCGATGTCGTCGATGAAAGGGACAATTAATTTCCTCATGAAGTTTCCTGGAGCAATGACCAGTTTAAAAAAACTTCTAATAATGAGATATTGTGATTACTTGTGACAGGGAAATTAATGCAAATTAAAAATTTATTTAGAAGGAAGAAGTCCTTATTTCTGTACATTCTTTTCCTAACAATAAAAAATCCAGATTTCCCTCCGAAAACCAATAACATAATGCTTTTGATAGCTCTGCTTACATAGAATTTAGGGTTGTAATAAAAAAAGATTGTTTTCGTGAGTTTATATTTCATTGGGAAACTGCTTTATCTGTTTTATAACTTTTATCTTTTTTATAGATATATTCAGCCTTTCATTAGAGTACAAATGAAAAGGCATTAATTGACTATAGAACCATGCTTTTAAAAACAAAATATTAATTGCTTTGAATTTGAGTTACCCTCGCTGACCTGTTAACTCTGATATATTTTAATTGGCCTGGCCTCTGCGGTCATTATTGAATTTTGACAATATATAATTGGATTTTAATCTTGACCTGGTTATACTTTTGCATCTGTTTGTCTTTTTGAATGGTTGATCATAACATCATTTTCCAAACATGACGTACATCTAACGGCTAGTGAGAGCAATGTGCATCTGATGGATAAAGGTGTACAAGTATTATTTTGCCTTGAAAGTGTGTTCACTAAAAGAATTTCAAAAGTTGTAACTTTTTATAAGATTATTTTTTAGATTTTTTGTGTGATCTAGGACATCTGTGTTGTGTATGTCCACTTACTTTTTTTATCATGCGATAAATACGTCAATTCCACAGAGTTGTAAATCGTGTCTTTCCTTGTTCTTTATAAACCAATACCTTATAATGGGCCAGCAGAACAAACGTACAACTAATCCTATGATGTACGACCGAGCAGAAGGTTTATAGTTTAGGGTAAAAAACCATCAGTTATCGTAATGGTCTGCTATCAAACTTAACATGCTGAATAACTTCCAATCGACCAATTTGATTAATCTAATTTCACGCTCGTAATCGCGACTCTCCAGAATTTTGTTCGAGGCACGTTTCTGTCGTTTCATGCACCCCGCCTAATAGAATAGATGATCTGGTATCGATTAGAGAAAAAATGTTATGTAGGCCCTCTCTTTACATATATTTTTTACCAGAATTATTTGGCCAAACTGTTAATTGTGATGATACATTTTGTGTGGCCATGAATTTGTTATTCACCCAAATAAAAGGCTAAAACGAGTGCTTGTATAATTTGTTGTATGTTAACTGTTGATTCTCCCTTAGACACAAAAGGCTATTGGATATATTATTACTATATTTATAGCCATATTATTTCTTTTATTTCTAATGAGAACCATTGCTGTTTATCAAACAGTAAACCACACAAGTAAGCCACACTAAGTGGTTTCTAAGGCAACTGCTGTTCTATCAATCAAACACATATAATACAAAATATCTAATTTTACTCTGAAAGTTTTTTAAAGACAGAAATAAATATAAACAATAAAAAGTCTTTCTTTGGTTGTTTAGTTCGGAAATTAACATCACGGGTATAGTAGAAAAAACAAAATATGTTTATGAAACATAGATGCCCCCGTATGACAGCATAGCGAAGATTAAATTTTCTTAAATGCAAATCAAATATGTCAGTACCCAGAGTAAAGCCTCTCACAAGAAATACAAATGTTAAGTATATAACCCTAGCACCATCTGTTCAAAAGTTATGTCCAAGATTAACTTTTTAAAGATGGGTCGAACTCTGGGGTTAAGGTCAAAGGGTCAAGGTTGTTGGTTTCTAAAGAAAGGCCTTGTCACAAGGATAACATATTTGAAGTATGAAAACCCTAGCCCTTCCGTTCAAAAAGTATTGTCAAGGTTAAAGTTTAAAAAAGAGGTCAAGCTACATGGTCAAGGTGAAAGGGACTAAGTTGTTGGTATCCAGAAACGTCTTGTCACAAGAATTACATTAGTGAAGTATGAAAACCCTAGCCCTTATTGTTCAAAAGTTTTTGCCAATGTTTAAGTTTTGTAAAAGTAGGTCAATCTCCAAGGTCAAAAGGTCAAAGTTGTTGGTACACAATAGGAGGTCTTGTCACAAAGAATACATATGTGAAGTATGAAAGTCCTAGCACCAACCGTTTAAAAAGTATTGTCAAGGTTAATGTTTTTAAAAGTAGGTCAAACTCCAAGGTCAAGGTCAAACTTGTTGGTATCCATTCCAATGAAAGACTTTGACACAAGGATTACATATGTGAAGTATAAAAGCCCTACCCAACCCTTCAAAAGTTATGGTCAAGGTTTGCTTTTAAAAGTAGGTAAAACTCCAGGGTCAAGATCAAAGGGTTAAATTTGTTGGTATATCCAATAAAAAGTCTTATCACAAAGAATACATATTTGACATATGAAAGTTCTAGTATCTACCGTTCAAAAGTTACGACCAGAGTAAAAGTTTGGAATTTTTGTTTAAAAGTGTGTAAAACTCTAAGGTCAAGGCCAAAAGGTAAAATTTGATGGTACCCAAAGAAAGGTCTTGTCACAAGGAATACACTTGTGAAATATGAAAGTCATGGCTCCACTACATCTAAAGCTATGGGCAAGGATAATTTTTGCGGACATACAGACAGACAGACGGACACGTAAAAAACTATGTAACCCCAAATCTTTGATTACGGGGCATAAAAGATACTGACATGGCCAGACAGTTAATGTCCTCTCAATCTGGTCCAATGTAGTAGCAACGTACCAACTCGACCTCCATACTTCAAGGAGAAAAATGGGACCTTTTGTCGTAACGGTTGCTGATTATGCAGACCAATACTGATCAATTTAATTTTTAAACGAAATATATTTTCTTTATATGTTCTGAAAATCTATCCTAGTATTTTCAATTCCCTCTGTCCTCTAAATCTGGACCATTTTTTTCTGCAGTTCTTGTTATGTACATTCTCTGTGAGATTACTGTTATAAAAACGTCAATAAAAAATTTGTTTTAAAATTGTAAAAACTTTAAAAATCAAATCTGAAATTTCCAAGATCGAAGTATAATTGTACAATTAGAAAATAAATATTTTATCGAAAAATAGCACTCATAATTTAGATCCTTTTATCACATATCTAGAAAATGGAGATATAACTTTTGTCAGCAGCATTTAAAGACCAAAAATCGGCACAAGCAGCTAAATAAGGAAGTTCATATGACCCCCGACACCTATTTTATCTCGTCATTCTGTGGGATTCACTGATATTATTTAGAAAGTTGGAACGATAGCCTACTAGACAGTTCCCATACCAATAAAGGGTATCTTTCTCTGAAGGCTGTCAAAACCATCAAACAAAATTATAAATGGTGCACAGGAGATTTAAATTATATTGGCTTAATGGAGCTAAATCATGGCGTAATCCACTCTCCGACACACGCCACAGGCCAGCACATTGTCAAGTGAATATGTATTAAGACGAATTACATGTAATAATTATTCATGCCAATACTCACAGGTTATCATACAGCGATTTGCGCGTGCTTGTTACAGGCAAACAAACAATGGAAAAAGCATATTGTTTATTGATTTATGCACGAGAACACATTTTTACCCAATTCGCCGGGAAAAGCTGTCAGTGTATCAAACTAAGCATATGCTCCGTACATTGTATAGTCTTTCAGGGAGATTTATTTATGCTTAATAGTTTTTGTTTCTTTAATAGATTTCTGTTTAACTATGTGATTCATAGGAATTATCTTATCCTATTTCAGTTTCAAGAAGGTTAAAAGATGGCAATTTATTTCCAAAGGTATATTAAACACGAGCACATATATCTGACAAATATGTGTAAATACCGTACATATTTCCGAAATAAATTGTCCTTATGGTGACGGGCTGCACTCTGTGTTGTAAATCACACGGCTTCTATTGGAATTTACGTGAGTTTTCCTTTCTGATTTCTATAGATCGCTAGGGCTGGTTTTATAGACACTCGACTTGCGCGCAGGGTCAGCATCAGAAACCTCAGCCAATGAAAGGAATGGAGCAGCTCATTCATAGAAAGACACGGACGTGCCGAGGTTTACAGCTATCTTTGCAGAGGGTGATTTAACACATGTAACCTGTTGAGATTTAATCCTAGTCAACTCCTTTGAAGATGCCTTCCTCTTTCCTTTCTTATATTGCATTTGAACAAATATTTCTTTATTCTTGTGAGTTCAAAATATCACACTGTTGCGTGAAAAAGTGAAAAAAGTATCTTTTGTAATTTCAAAAATTTTGGAAATTTTAATTACAAAATGGAGAAGAACAATTCTACGGTGGCTGGACACGACGACGATTTTACTTTGATGCCGGTGTGGCAACAAGTGGTGTTTATCACGGCCTATGTGGTGATGATTGTTGTGGCGGCTGGTGGCAACCTTGCCGTCATTTGGATAGTGATGGCCCACAAGCGGATGCGGACCTTTACTAACTACTTCCTGGTTAATTTGGCGGTGGCCGACACTCTGATTTCTCTGTTTAACACGGCCTTTGTATCCATCTTTCTGATTTACCAGGATTGGTGGTACGGAGAAGCCTACTGTAAATTCAGTAACTTTATTAACATCTGTACCCTTTCCGCTAGTGTCCTGACGCTTATGTCTATAG